>NC_136065.1:169425975-169651302 GCF_964261635.1 Lissotriton helveticus | reverse complement strand
ATGACGATATCGGGGGTGATTATGACCTACACTTACCACATAAATACACATACTGATGATGACACCACAGTATGCACCTAGGACCCTTGGGACAATTATAATGTCCCAGATGTACCAGAGCCAGATTCATATCCCCCCAGACGATAGTATAGAGTTTGCGCAACTAATAAATAGAGCTGCACAATACCATGGGGTCCAATTACATTCAGACCCTCTAGAGGAGGACTTTTTACTAGAGGCATTCCATTCGCTCAGCCTCAAAAGACAACAAACACTCTCCCTATGCTCAAAGGGATGATTAAAGATGCCCCTGCGGTTTTAAAGACCCTGTTAAGGCTAGGGTTCTTAATCCTAGAATTGAGAAAAAATACAAGCCAGCTGCAAGCGATCCAGTTTATATTAAAGGTCAACTCCCTCTGGATTCATTGGTTGTAGCAAATGTCCGCAAAAGGGCAAATTCACAAACCACAGGTGACGCCCCTCCTCCAGACAAAGAATCTAAGTTACTGGACGCATCAGGGAAAAGAGTTGCGTCTCAGGCAGCACATTTTTGGCGTATTGCAATTCAAAAGCCTTACTAGTAAGGTACAACCGGGCTCACTATGATGAGCTTGATAAGCTCATTCAACACCTTCCAGACGAACATAAGGCCAAAGCAAATGATCTTATACAAGAGGGAAAGTTAATTGAAAATACCTCAATAAAATGTGCCCTTGATGCAGCAGATACAGCATCCTGCATAATAAATACTAGTGTGTTATTACGTAGACATGCATGGCTGCGCATATCTGGGTTTAAACAAGAGGTGCAGTCTACCATCCTCAATCAACCCTTAGATCAAGAACACTTGTTTTGACCCACTGTAGACACATCTTTAGAGACCGCCAAATCCATGGGGGCTCTACAAGCAACAACTGGTAGAGGTTCCTTTCGTCGGTCCTTTTATAGTGGCGCCACCAAAAACATTGGCACAGACCCCATCTCTTCCACTTATAAAAGCCCCACCCAGTCCTCCCCTAGCAGGTTACTTATAGGGGGAATTACAGAGGCTATAACAGAGGGAGAGGGCGTAGTTCTGATACCGGCAACTCCCCCACCACAAAACAGTAACTTCCTTCCACTTCCCCCCCGACTATTCCACTCCAGTCAGGGAGACTATCACAGTTTCTACCTGTGTGGATTTCCATCACCAAGACAGGTGGGTAAGACAAATTCTCCAGTATGGTTACTGCCTGGAACTTATTTCTACTCCCCACAACATACCGCCAAGACAGCGTCCCATGTCCATAAAATATCTAACGCTTCTCAAACAGGAGGTTGTCTCTACTCAATAGAACCAGTTCCCCTAGAGCATCAGTGAACAGAGGTGTACTCACTATTCTTTCTAATCCCCAAAAAGGTCGGTACTCTCAGACCAATACCGGACCTCAGACCCCTCAATATCTACATTCAGTCAGATCACTTTCACATGATCACTCTTCAGCAAAGTCCTTCCACTGCTTCTACAAGGTGACTTCCTTGCCACATTGGATCTCTAGGACCCCTACTTCCATATTCCCATACACCCTGCTCACAGGAAATATCTAAGGTTCACAGTGGACGGCCAACACTATCAATTTCAAGGTCCTTCAATTTGGAGTAACAACAGCACCCAGGGTCTTCACACAGTGTCTGGCGGTAGTAGCCGCGCACTTACGAAGATAACGCAATCACGTGTTTCCGTACTTTGACGACTGGCTGATAAAAGCCAAGTCACACAGTCCGTGTGTACAGCTCACCTACCAAACAATTCATCTGCTACACAGTTTGGGGTTCACAGTAAACCACACCAAGTCCCATCTACAGCCCTCCTATCTGCATCAGTATCTAGGGGACACAATAAACACTTCCAAAGCTCTGGTATACCCCAATCCAACCAGGATGGCCAGTATACAAACCCTCATCACAAGGTTTCAACCCAAACACTCCCTTCCAGCTCGAGTGTTTATGCAGCTAATAGGGATGATGGCCTCTTGCATTTTCATTGTCCCTCATGCAAGGCTTCAGATGCTCCCTTTACAAGAATGCTTAGCACGTCAGTGGAACCAGGCTCAAGGTCAACTTACAGATCTGGTGTTGGTGGACAGCTGCACTCATCCTAGAGCCAGTAGGACATATAGTGCTAACATTGGACGCATCCCTCACCGGCTGGGGAGCCCATCTCCTAAACCATACAGTCCAGGGCAGGTGGACCACTCAACAAAAAGTGCTCCACATCAATCATCTAGAATTACTAGCAATATATCTAGCGCTAAAATCATTCCAACCTCAACAAGACTGTCCTAGTCCGGACGGACAACATGACCGCAATGTATACATACAGAAACAAGGAGGAACACACTCTTTGCAGCTTTCTCAACTAGCGCAAAACATATGGAGATGGGCCATTCCGCAAAATATATTGCAGAACATCTTCCAGGAGTACACAATCAGATTGCGGATCTGCTCAGTCGTCAGACACAGCAGATTCACGAATGGGAACTTCATCCACAGGTTCCTCAACCATTTTTCCAAATATGGGCCCACCCAGACATAGATCTGTTCGCCACACAGGAAAACGCAAAATGCCCAACTTTTGCTGCCATGTTTCCACACCCGTCGTCCAAGGGCAACGCGATATGTATGAACTGATCAGGCAGATTTGCGTACGCTTTTTCGCCACTCCCACTCATTCCGCTAGTATTACGCAAGCTCAGGAAACAGTCTCTCAAGATGATCCCCCTGCGCCTTAGGACCCTCATGGGTGAGTAGTGCGCTTTACCAACCAGTGATTGATTGATTCATTCATCCTAGTTGCTCCCACATGGGCAAGGCAACCATGGTTCACCACACTTCTCGAACTCTCGGTGGTTCCACACCAAAAAACTGCGTCTCTCCCCGAAGCTACTAACACAGAACCATGGAGAGATGACGCACCCCGGTCCAGGTCAGCTGAATCTGATAATCTGGATCCTGCAGTCCTAGAGTTCGGTTACCTTAACCTTTCCCCACACTGTATGAACATCATCAAAGAAGCCAGACGCCCTACTACTAGAGCCTGTTGTGCAGCAAAATGGAAAAGATTTGTCATTTACTGCAATAATAATAAAACATATCCACTGGATGCTTCAAGCCAGAACATCATTTGCTGTTTGCTGCATTTACAAAGATGTAATCTGGCATATTCATCTATAAGGTTACATCTAGCTGCTCTTGCGGCCTACTTACAAAACAGACAACACGCGTCGCTGTTTATAGTACCTGCAATCAAAGCCTTTATGGAAGGCCTTAAAAGAATAATTCCTCCCAGACTGCCACCCTCTCCGGTGTGGAATCTAAACATTGTCGTTAACAGGCTCATGGGTCCCCCATTTGAACTTCTACACAAATGTGAACTGCAGTTCCTTACATGGAAAGTAGCTTTCCTAGTTGCAAACACCTCTCTCAGGAGAGCAAGTGAGATCCAGGCTTTAATCATACAAGATCCATTCTTACAAATACATCGTAACAAGGTGATTCTTTGAACAAATCCAAAATTCCTTCCCAAAGTAATCTCTGCTATTCATTTGAACCAATCCATAAAGTTACCAGTGTTTTTACAAAACCTGGACTCTGTAGCAGAGAGAGCTCTTCACACACTTGACGTCAAAAGAGCTCTACTTTATTATCTTCAAGGACTAGAAAGACAAAACAATTATTTGTAGCTTTCTCACCACCTCATAAAGGACACCCCATCTCCAAAGCTAGCTGGGATTGCTAGGTGGATAGACAAAGGCATTCAGATATGCTACCAAAAGCCTAAACGCCAAATAACAATTCCCCCTAGAGCGCACTCAACACGCAAACTAGGGGCTTCCATGGCATTCTTAGGGAACATTCCCTTAGATGACATCTGTAAGGCAGCAACATGGTCTACAACACACACTTTCACCAAACACTATTGTGTTGACGTGCAGGCAAAGCAACAGGCATCTGTAGACCAAGCTGTTCTTAAGACACTTTTTCAATCCACTGCAACGGATACAGGTGGCCACCGCTAGGGGAGACACTGCTGTACAGTCTATGCAGTAGTATGAATTCTGCAGCTCATATGCCTCGAAAGGAAAATGCTACTTACCTGTATGCACCAGTTCTTGGCATGTAGAGCTGCAGAGATTAATACACCCACCTACCTCCCTGGAACCTGTATCCGTTCCAGTATTATCTTAATTAGATATATTCCTATGGACATCTCTTCTGTCTCTTACTAACTCATCATTTCCCTTCATGGTAAAAAAAAAATCTGAGGATGGAGTTGATGCCCATGCGCACTATCACCCAAGGGAGGAGTCACCTATCTCGTGACTACAAATGACTTTTTCCAAGACAACAACAAGGTGCAAGCATCCGAGCCCAACACCAGATGGCGATTTATGCAGTAGTATGAATCTCTGCAGCTCTACATGCCAAGAACAGATGCATACTGGTAAGTAGCATTTTCCTTTTTTCAAATGTTGATACCGCAGTGGTGTCTGGTCCATATCCGCCTCTTACTTTTATTTTACATTCACAAACCGCCTTCCATTTGTGAATGTGTTAACACCTCCTTTAAGGTGTCAGTAAGAAATCAATGTTTAGCGACCATATTTCAATTGCGAAGCATTGAGAAATTAGATACTGATTTGTTATTTTGAAGGGGCACCTACAACACACCCTTTCCAGATACCAAATCTGTATAAATTCAGAAGTCTATACTAGAAGTCAAAAACTAGGCAAACTTAGACTAGTAAGTCAAAAGCATTTTATCAGTCACAAACACTGAATTCCACCATTTGCGAGCATTACAACGCTTAGTATATCTACCCTTAGTACCTCTGAGGACAAACAAATAGTTACTTTTTTTACATTTTTGTTATCAAACCCACTTCTCTCTCCCAAATTGTTTATTTGGTTTTCATTGACCACGAAGTTCTTGTGTATTATTTTATGGGATCTTTGTACATTTCTGCTTGAGGAAGCTGTCATATAAATAGAAAGTTTAGTACAGAGATGTACAGATCTATTAACTGATGCTTATATCAAATATGGATGAATGTTTTTCTGTGAATGGACTCTTGCCATGTTTTTAGCCGAAAGGTGCTGCAGATGTAGGAGTATGAAAAGTTATTTACGACGTCTCTTGTACACTTAGTGTCTACGTGACCTACGAATCTTCCCTATTTTCAATTTTAATGAGTAAGAGAAAATCGATTCCAAGTAGGTGCATTAGTGGGTATCTGGTCAAAGATGGGCAACCATGTCCACTGTACTCTCGTTATGCTTTTGTCTACTCCTGTGCAAGATATTACAGGTTGCTTCTGGTTCAGAACATCCCATGCATGGAGATGGAAGGTGGAGCTACAGGTTTAGCACCATGGGGTCACTAAAACTGCAACTTGTGTGCTTTACCTCAATGTAATACAATGCGATGTGACAAGTGGAGGTGGTACAGCTAAGTTTATGACAATGTTTTCATTTCACTTTTCAACTTTAAAAAATGTGCTCTGACCTACGGTGTTTGAAATGGAATTTGTTTTTGGGACATGGAATGAGTGCCATGTATGCAGTATTTTTGTGGTGGTTTAGCTGTTTTTAAAATGCTTGGCATAATCAGACTCCACATAGATGCTGCTTTTCGATTGGAAAATGTTATAACTTTCTATTTATCACTCTGTTGATGAAGCTAGTGAAAAGAATTAATTTATGCATTGCTAATAGTTGGTTTTTTTTTTCTAGGGAATCAGTGTCATTTTCAATGTTGCCCTTGGATTATTAAAAGTAAGTGTCTCAAAAGGTGTTTCTTTAACCTGCATGTATTCAAATATTTATGTATTCTTATGTATATATTATTTGTATTGTCTCCGATGCTTTGCCTTTTGCCATCTGTTGTAAACAACAATGTGTTTGTCCTTCTTCAGCTTTTCAATTGCTTGTCTTTTTGTAGACTAATCTTTACTTCTGGGTGCTTTTATCTTTGGATGTTTATGAAACTGTGCTGTCATTGCTATCTTTCTATATTTCGATTCACACAGGTCTGTACAGTAAGATTAGCCTTTCTCCTCTGTTTCTTTAGTCTGTAAGGTGGATTGTACATTGGTGGGACCTTTTGGTCTGACATGCAACTTTAATTTTCTTTTTAATGAGAACTAGTACAACAAATGTGCGTTGAAGTGTATATTTGAAGGCATTGTCTTTCTTTCTACTCACTTGTTACAATGCCCTAAAGATGATGCTGTTCGCCTTGGTTATTGCTGCCTCCTGTTTATTAATCAACCTTCCTGTACATGTTTCCAGAACACCCCACCCCCTTTTTTCACCTTTTTAAGCTCCTTGACTCATTCCATCGTATTCTTTTCTCTTTGACATATTCTTTTCACTCACCCCACACACTCTTTTCACTCACCCCACACACCTTTCATTCTTGTTTGAAGTCCACTGTTTCCCAAACAATGACCAGACTTCTGCCACTAAAGGAGTAATTTTGCATTTCATTAGAACAATATATATTTTTTTAATTTCAAAGTATTTTATTGATTTTTATATACAAGACATTGGGATTTCTGTTATAGGGTTAGCCATCCGTAGTATGTATCAGTTTTTGCAGTCGCTTCAAAACATATGCTTGACTAAACCCTCCTGACGTGGCTTAGTGAGAGAAAGAAAGAAAGATAGTAAGAAAAAGAAGAAAAGGGCACAAGAGAGGCTATATATTTGAAAGACTTATAATCGCCTGATCAGGCCGCTATGTCACTGGCTTGCTTGTGGCGATATAGGCAGACAAGTCATACCAACCTATCCGTAGGGCCATAGTGATTGTGCTCAATACCATTCCTTCTACCGCACTTACCGGAGGTCAGGGGGTTTGTCGCTGGGCAGATTTGGTTTCACGGCAGGATTCATGGGGATTCGTAAAAGTCTAGGTATGTCTCTAGTGACTTCCACATCACCCTGGATGCTGGTCTCCAAGGTGAGTTCTGTAGTGCAATGTTGTCCGCACCTCTGAGGTGTGTAATCCAGTTGAACCAGCCTCTGTATGAAGTCTTACTTGTGTCTTTCCAGTTTGCTAGGACCACTTTCACTGCTACGGTCATCAGCAGGTCTAGTAGGTTCTTATTGTGCTCTGATCTTAGTTCTGCGGTCATAAATGCGGTGGCGAGGGAGGAGAACTCAGTTTTTAGTGTACAGCCCAGTACCTTATTTATAAAACCAAAGATTTTATCCCAGTATGTTTTGAGAGTTAGGCATTGGTAGATAAGATGAGCTAGGTCCCCTTTTTCCTTGCTACAGTTCCTGCATAGTGCATTATCCCTGAGACCTAGTGAGAATAAGCGTGCCGGGGTCCAGAAGGCTTTATGGAGTAACCAGAACTTTGTTTGAGAGAGTACCGGGGAGATTTTATTGCATGCGGTCGAGGTCCATAATGCTGCCAGTTCTTGTTCATTAAGTGTTATTGGTTTGCGTTTCCCAATAGTTAATTGTCTTATTGTTAAGTTTGGATGATTTTGGTTGTAGTAGTTTGTAGAGGTGTGAGACCTGGTGTCCTAGTCTATTTATGTTTGACCTGCACCGGATGATTGATGGCTGTGCGGGCTAAGGTTGATTTTGGACAGGGTAGTTTTTATTTTCAGAAAGTTGTAGAGTTCAAGGTCTGTTAGGTTGTGCCTTGTCTTTAGAGCAGCAAAAGTGATGGGATATACTCAGTCATCTAGTTGGTACGGGTGTTGGATGCCTTCCTCTATCCATGTGTCGAAGGCTAGGCATTTCCCCTTTTATTGGATCTTACTGTTGGCCCAGAGAGACACTTACTTAGATCCTCTGATACTGCTCTCCATTTTCTTATCTATCTTTAGTAAGGCAATTTTTATGTTTTTGAAGATGGATCTCGAGGTGTGAGTGTTTATTTGCTGTCCAATGGGTCTAGGTTGTTCATGATGGCCCTCTCTACTTGAAACCAAGCCAGCGTATATCCTTTTGGAGGTGATATCCATTACGATCCCTGCCTTGCCTGGAACGCAACTTGGAATAGTCTGAAGTCTGCTAGGCTAACTCCTCCTAGGTTTTTCTCTAATCTTAGGTTTTTTATACTTGTATGCGCTTTCTTACCTCGTCAAAGGAATTTGGAGATCAGGGTGTCTACCTTGCGGTGTAAGTCATCTGTGAGTAGGAGCATGCTGATCAGGTAATTAATCCTAGAGCTGATAATCATCTTGATTGTCTCAATTCACCCCCACCATGTTATAAATTTGGGGGACCAGGCCTCCAGGAGTTTCTTTATCTTTTCCAGCAATATATTCTCTTTGTGGCCTAGTGTGCTCAATAATTCACACCCAAAGTGTATACCTAGATATTTGATAAATCCTGTTTGCCAGACTAGACGTGATCACCCTAGGGTTTCCTTAGTGCAGTGGATGTTCAACGGCGTGCATTCTGATTTGTCCCTGTTGAGCTTGTAACCAGAGTGCCCAGAGTATTCTTCTATGGTGTCCATCAGGGCCTCTATTGAGTTTTTCGGTCGTTCCGCTACTATTAGTATATCATCCGTGTACACAGCAAGTTTTATTTCAACTTCATTAACATCCACCCCTTTTATTTTTCGTATTTAATTTGATATCCTGGATCAGTGGCTCCAGTGCCAATAGAAATAGTGAGGGGGGCAGTGGGCAGCCCTGTCTAGTGCCTCGATGTAGTATGAGTGGTTCAGAGAGTGACCCGTTAATTACAATACAGGCTTTTGGGTCCCCATACATGGCCATCACCATCCTTGTATACCCTTCCCCTAAGTTGAAAGCTTGCATGCAACCCTCCAGGAAAGACCAAGAGACTCTGTGAAAGGGCTTCTCGGCATCAAGGGTAATGGCTACTGCTGGCTCTGCTTTTGTGGCTGTGTGCTCCACTATGTGACATAGAAGTCTGGTATTGTCATTAGACATCCGCGTACATAGGAAACCCACCTGGGAGTTGCTTATCAGGTTGGGTAGGACTGGTTTGCTAAGATTTGTGAGTATATTTTACAGTCCACATTAATAAGGGATATGGGTCTGTAGTTTTTGGGTAACAGATGGTCTTTACCCTCTTTTGGGATGACTATTATGTTGGCCTCCGTCATGGATTAAGACGGTCCCTCTACCTGCATAATGGTTAAAGACCTGCTTCATGGTAGTTTTCAACTGCTAGAGTAAGGTTTTGTAAAATGTGGCTGTGTACCCATCCGGTCCTGGTGCTTTGTTATATTTCATAGACTTAACCGCCATTTCAATCTCAGCGACGCTAATTTCCTGACCTAGTCTCTGTGCGTCTTAACTGGTTATCTGTGGAAGACCGAGTCTATTGAGTTATTTAGTGCATTCCTTCAGATCAACAGTCTGGTCGTTTTTGTAGAGATCCTGATAGAACTCTTGAAATGTCTTGAGTATGTCTTTGTGTCTTGTGTGGGTTTTGTTGTTTGAATCTGTGATGGACGAGATGGTAAATTGATTGCGTTTGTGCTTTAGGTAAGAGGCGAGCATTTTCCCAGCTTTGTTTGCTTCGCATATTTTAAGGGCCTTGTATTTGTTAAACCACAGACCCGCCCTTTCACTCAGGATTTTGTTGTATTCATGCTTTTTTTTGGTTAGGTCTGCTAGAAGTTTGGTATCCTGAGTGGCTCTGGTGTGGGCCGTTTCCAGGCTCTTGATGTCTTGCTCGAGCTGTGTCAAGTGCAGGTTTGCGTTTTTGTTTATTTTGGATTTTATTTAAATTATTGTGCCTCTAATAGTAGCTTTCAGAGCATCCCATAGTGTGGTAGTGCTAGTCCCCGGTGTGTCATTGTGTCTGAGCTAGTCCGTTATGGCCTCCTCAATCTTTTCCTTGTTCGTGTGGACTATTAGGACGTCGCTGTTAAACTGCCACCTACGGGTACGGTTTGATTGTGACAGCCGCTCAGCGATAGGCTAATACATGAATGGTCTGAAACTAGACTAGGCGCTAGCTCAGAGTGTTCAGTTTGATGTGTGTGGGGGCCTGAGGTTAGTATGTAGTCTATCCTGCTGTATGAATTGTTTGGGTTGGAGTAGATTGTGTAGTCCCTCGTGTCTGAGTGTTGGCGGTGCCATGGGTCCTTAAGGTTGAATTTAGAGCACACGTTTTTTGAGTGTGATGTGTGCGTTTGTCAGCTGATATTGGCAGGCTGACTTCCTATAAATGATGTGGTCCAGTGGGCTATTAAAATCCCCCGCCATCACCATGATGTAGTTCTGGGGGAGGTTATCCAGTTTGTGTGATACCCCCTCCGAGAAGGAGGGGTCATCTGTGTTTGGGCTGTAGATGTTAGCTACGTGGAGCCGCTCCTCTCCCCTTCTCAGATTTGTGATCAACAGTCTACCCTCTTCATCGTGGCATTATGATTCTAGTGTTAGGTTGGATCTTTTAGATAGTAGTGTAATGACCCCCTCGCTTCTTCCTTTCGGCCGGTGAACTAGCCAACTGTGAGATCCATTTGCCTTTCAGAAGCTTGGCATCCTCCAGCCATAGTTTGGTCTCTTGTAAAAAGATTACATCTCCCTTAGTTTTCGCCAAGTAGTCTAGGATTTTCCTGCGTTATAGTATCTTCAGGTCAGAAGCCATGTTGAGAATATTATTGTGGGCCATTATCTATGGTAAAACATGACTGGTGGGACTACTCTAGGAACCCAATACTTGGATATATTGTCTCCGGGCCCTGAGTGGGCAGGTGGAATTTGCCTCCCACCCCTACCCACCCCGTGCTGTATAGTTAGCGGTTGTTTGTGAGATGCATGTGGCCTGGATTTCGGATTTGTGTGGATAGGTATATTGGGTCTCACAGGTACGTGGGTTATCGTTACTTGCCTGAACTCTTGTGTATATAGAAAACAGGTGAAAGTGAAAAGGATAGTAGAAAATAAAGAAAGCAAATAGCTGGGTGCCCCCCCTTCGCCCCTCCCCATCACAAAAAATCGTATGTTGGGCGTGCGATTGCAGGGTCGTCGTCTCCCGTCTTTCGAGGATTAAACCATTTGTGTTCCAAGTCTTTATGATCCCAAGAGATTCTAGTGTTAATTAGCAGCTTCTTGTAGTTCTAATTCAAATATTCTTTAATACTTGTGTTACGTCTATGTTTATGATTATGACCCCCTCCCTTATCGCCGCCCCTGCGACTATATAGGGTAAAGGATATGAAGACTGTCCCAGCCACAGTACCGGACAAAGGATTGTCTCTTTTGTAATGATCCGACCTCCAGAAGCTGCCTCCAGAAGCTGCCTGCTATCGGTGACGATTGATCTTGCTCTGTAGTTTGAGTTATTGTGTTCATTGCTTCTTGTGGGCATTGAGGTAGCTATGTTGAAGTAGTTAGTGCGGTAACTGATGAGGTAGATAGTGGTCGTTGAGGTACTTGTAGGCTGTAAAGTTCTTGAGTAGGTTTCTGCAGGTTCCTTTGGTCCCAAACTCCGGCGAGGCTCTCCTTTTACTGGACCCAGATTGTGCTGTTTCCGTTTCCTGGGCTGTCAGGCCATCTAAGTATTTGTCCAGCTCCTTACGATCGTCGAAAATGTGAGAGCATCCACGGTCGTTTATCCTGAATCTGGCGGGACTAACAAAGGAGAACTGTATGTTTTTCTTCCTCAACTTGTCTAGTTCGAACTGCAGATCAAATTTTAGATTTGTGAGTTTGGGGACCAGCTCCGGCACTCCAAGTATGCAGATCTTTCCCCGCCCGTTGCGGTCTTCCAGTTCCGCCGTTTGTTTCTGGAGTGTAGCTGTAATTTTTGTCAGGGTCCTCGGCTCCTTGTTTGAGTTTAGGCCTGCGTCTTTAATATCACTTATTCTTTGTTCAGCTGCAGCGAGTCTGTTGTTAACCGTGTGCATGTCAGCCCTGACCGCAGCTATCTCCAACTGTATTGCGTCTGTGGTCCGCTTCGTGGTTTTGGCCAAATCATGGACTTCTGCCAGTTTTTTTTAGTATCATTTCTAGGGTCCCATTAATGTCTGGTTTCTGCTTGATCGGTGAGTCTGATATTGCAGGTTCTGCTTTGTTCTTTTTCAGCTGCTGTTGGAGTCTTCATTCCCTCTCTGCCATGTTGTGGGTCTCCGGTGTACCTTGGTGATGCGAAATTACCCTCTCACTGTTCTGCTATGGGTTGTTTTAGTTGTGGCACGTGTTTCTCTGTTGGCCGCCTACTCGTCCTCCACCATGTGCCCCACTATGTTCTTAGCCTTCTGCTGAGTTTAGACCCGCTGGGAGCCCCCCTCTCTCGACATTCCTGTTTTGATGGTGCACATTACACTGTTTGTAGTCTCATTCTGTGGCGGGTACAGCCTTGACACCAAGCCTGGGATAGAACTGGTGCACTTGAGCTGTGCGTCTGGTGGCAGGACTTTGCAGGGGAAAAGGGGATCTAGCACTGATCCTGGTTTCCCCCCTCCTGCTTGTTGGATGATCTCCCAGTGCTCTGGCCGTTTTATATAGGCGACCCCTACTCCTCTCTTAGTAGCCCTCTAATCTCCGAGTGGGCGATGTGGGTGTTAGGTTGGCACTCTTGGGGAACCCGATTTACTGGAGCACTCCCAGTTCTCTGTGCTTGGTATCTGCAGAAGCACCTGGTTCTTTTTTATTTTTCCACCTTTGATCTCTAGGATGGACTCTCCCTTTTTTTTATCTGGAACAACTGTGATTTTTTTCTGTGAGCCTGTCTGTGGAACTATGATGTAAGTAATTGGATTAAACCCATTTAGTCAGTGGGACCTGGGTAAGTAATCGATATATGCATAAGGGTCCCAGACCGGACACAGAATTATTTATGAAGAATTGTTTACAATATTAAGTGATGTACAACTATCTTAAATTCTTTCCTGCACCCCCCTTTCCCTTCCCTATGTGGGCGTATTGAATTTTGTATATACAATTGCTTTGATACATATCTACCAATCATTGATTGTTAACGAGTGTGCAGTGAAAATAAAAACACTGTACATGTTCACATTTTGGATCAATTTTCTATTAATATTGTAAACAATTCTTCATAAATAATTCTGTGTCCGGTCTGGGACCCTTATGCATATGTCTGTGGAACTAGGCGGGCTCAGCCCACTTTACCTCCTTCGTCCTCCCTTGCTTGCCTCGGTGGTACGTTCGGGCGCCCTCTTACCGCAGCTCTGCTTGACCTCCCCTGAGGCTCGCACCCTGGTAGGCTCATCTATTACTCATGGTACTGATCCGGCGCTTCCATTCCGGGCACTGGTTTTCACAGCAGGCTGCTCGGATGGAAGCCGCTGGAGAGGGTAATGGCGCGTACTTAGTTTGAGATTTCTGTGACTTCCTGAAGCCCTGCCTGGCTGCTTCGTCTGCGGTCTGATACAGGAGAGGTAGAGGGAAGCCTCCCCAAGTCTGGTTTGGCATGTGGGCTGGCTGAAGCCTGGCATAGCGCCAAGACGCCCATGGGCATTCGCTGCGCTTTACAAATTGTAAAAATAAATAAATAAATAAATCCTTCAGGCACACGGCTGGATCATCGGTGCCAAGCAATACTTACCAGAGGAGACTGATGTGCTGAGGGGGCACCGAGAGCTGGATTTTGAAGCGCAGGGTGTGGCCCAGTCTTATGAGGATCCCGCTGTATACCGCTTGTCATCTACTTGTTGAGCTCTATGTGGAAAAAAGGCCATGACAGCTAATGGACAGTGTAGTACCATTTGGCCCATTGACAAGCATTTAGCGGGAGGGGCTTACCGAGATATGATAGACTAGGAACTAAATGCATGGACCCCGCATTTGCTTATAACTGTTGTGATCCTCTGTAACAACGCTGCCTGAGATGCGTGTGATATAGCATGCCTCTGGGGCTCCGGCCCCTTCCCTTTACTGCATCCTTAGATTTGTGGCCACAGCATAGGCAAAACAGATCCTAAACAGGCTAAATTAGTCTAAATAACAACCTCTCTGCAAAAGCCCATGCTGATGACACTACTTCTGTACATAATTGGTCCGAAGGTGACATGTCTAGATGAGACCATGATCCGGACTTACGTGAAAAACCAGTGGATGTGTGAACCAGTCAGTGAACAATTAAGAAGATTGACCGTCTTACAACACGCTTATATTACATGAAAGTCCGACTAGACAAGAATGGAGAAAGGCTGAACAAGACCTAACATATGTTCTCCAGTATTGAATCTTTCATAGATTCACGTGATTGAATCTTCCCCGTCTTCATGGTGGGAGTCCCACGGTCCTTAAATAAGCAGTATTCTTAGAACTACATTAGAAAGCATTGAGAAATATAGTATATTTGTAAACCATTACACATCATTAGAATAGACCAAAACGTCAACCGAACCAGACAAGCCTCAGACCCCTTCTCCCCTACAGAGCCACCATACAACGGATTTCTAACTGCACGTTGTGTGTGAAGGGAGTCTCCCTGAGCTCTGCTCAGTTCTTTCAGTTGGTTAACTTTCTACCTTGCTCTGTTCCACTCTGAAAACAATTCTACTGATTTTAGCATAACTTATCGTTTTATCTTCAACTTCACTAACTTTTCAAGATGTCAGAAGGATCTCAGAAGATACTTTATACCTTGCAGATCTTGTGGAAAGTTAAGGCCAGTCTCAGAAGATGCTCACAAAAACTGTCTTTATTGCTTATATCCCAAGTATACTGCCAGGGATTGTAAATATTGCAGAACCTTCTCTGCCAAGACTCTTAAGGACAGAGAGGCCAGATTATTATGGCTCCAAAAGAAGATGACCAGATCTGGATCTGATCACAAGGAAGGTCCTAGTTGCTCCACACCTGAGCGACAGCGTAAATATTAGAGCTCTACCACCTTAAAGGAGGCCTCAAAAAGATGAAGGCTGAGAAACCATCTATTTCTGAGAAGGCTGCCCATATACAGCTATCAAAAAGTTCTGCCCAGGAGAAGCCTTCCACTTCTTTTTCTGCATCTGTGCCTGTAACTCCTCAAAAGCAGACTTAGTCGACGAAAAAGGCTCCGTTGACGGACCAGTCATCGAGTACAACATTCAGATCACCACCAACAGTCATTTCTACTGCTGTGCCGTCAACGACCGCTCCGACGGCAGTGACAACTGGCTAATCGAAGAGAACAATGACGACGATCACCTCCGTGGACTATCATAACCGCATTGACTGCCCAATCTACAACTTTGGTGACTTCGTCTACGACCTCGTTGACCGTCACTCCTAAGACTTGTTCAAGTCTCCGATAAGGAATCCCGTTTCAATGACTGTCACCATAAAACTAGTTCCTTTGATGTTGACAAAGCACAAAAAAGACATTTGAATGCATGAAATTACCCAATAGTCTCCAGGTCTTGCATCTCTAAGAAAAGTATCATCTCTACCTCCATCTCAACTTTTGGATACAGAGGGTTCCGGAGACTAGAGCCTGTTTGGTCCAGCCTCCAGCCCGTCACAGTTTAAAGTAAAATGTCAGGACACAGATAATGTGGACAAGGATCCTATCCTGGATTCTTGGAATACATGGTAGGTGACTATTATTTCATGGCTCGTCATCAGCCGCAATGTTATTATTCTTTTCAGGGCCATTACCCATATGATACCTATGAGGAACAACAAGATAGAAGAGGCGATTCCATGTTAGTGTCAACTTCTCTAGTCACAGATCTCCGGCACCTCCAGTGCAGGAAGAAAGGCCAGCCCCTTGTAGTTTTACCATCAGGGAGGATTACATAGTAAGTGATCCCGATGATCAGCCAGAGGAAGAGGAGATCATTCAAGATCAAGGCAGGGTTGGTCAGGAATGGGTTATTTATATCGCTCCTTCACCGTCGCCCTCTCCATCAAGTTCTCTGGGGGATATCTGAGAATTGCGCATGTTATCTGATAGAGACTACTAGGCGCAGATTCCTTCACGTAGAATTATCCCCAGGCGAGAGTCTGGATCTGTAAACTTTTTGCCACAGCATCCCTGCGTGCCGGGGGCGAGCGACACTATGCGACTCAGCCCAGGCCTCGTCCGCGTACGTGATGTCGGCGAGGTCACATAACTCACCCCGGCGCGCCTACGTCAGTTTTGCAGCGTGAATCTTTCTGGATTCACTATGCTGTGCATTATTCCGCGGTCTAGTGGTTGGGTCCGGGATCGTGGTCTTTTCTTTCTTTCTTCTTTTTTTTTTTGTAGCCCAGGTGGGAGTCGACGTCCCACCTTTTGGTGTACTTCCTGTGACGTTGTCACGCTTCCTGCGGAAGCTCCCACCTATTGGCGCCATCTTCAGATTCTTTTTTCCGCCGTTGGGTCTGGATCGTCACCAAGAAGGGGAAAAAGTCGAAATTTTTCACAGAAAAGATTGGAGAAGATGCTCAGGAACAAGATCACCAAGCCGGGACGACGAAGAAGGAGGAGAACTTCGAGATCTTCCGCGTCCAACGGAGAATGCGCACACAAGGGGCCCCCTGAGCGCAGGAATGGACAAAACACCCTTTAAATTCTGCCGTAACTGCCACCACAAATACGCGCAGAAGGACCAGCATGCGGTCTGCAACCTCTGCTTACCGGTCGACCACGACAGCAAGGATTGCAACACCTGCTCCGCCTTCACCCCGAAGACACTCCGGGTTAGAGAGAGACAAAGGAGGGCCAACTACACCATGCAAGGCAAAGGCCAAGCTCCGTCGCTTCGGTACCTGGGCCTCTCCAGTGACGAAGAGGACAGCATAGCTGCGGGACCAGATGACTACACGGTCGTAGAGCACGATAAGGCATCTAAAGAGGTAGGAGAGACATCGACCCCTAAACCCCGACAGACTCTCGAAAGCCCAAGCAGGACTCTTGAAAAACAGAGTCTAAGTCCTCGAAGGGAGCACTGACGCCGAAAACCTCGACGGCCACAGCTGCATCCAAGGACAAACAGCCCAGCGGATCCTTCGAAAAGGACTCCCAGGCGGCAAAGACCGTCGAAAAGCCAAGGTCGTCAAAGCACGTCCCCGAAAAGGACCGCTCGACTTTGAAGGAGAAGGACCCGAAGGTCGCTTCGACGTCTACGACTGAGTCAGAGATCGGCCGAAACGCTTGACGCCGAGCATGCCGCCGAGATTGAGAGGAAAAAGAGAAGACTCGAGGCCGAAATGGAGAACATCCTGCAAAGGAAGAGCGAGTTCGACGAGAAAATGAAAAGGTTCACGATTCCGTCGAAGCCGCCGCCGACGACGATCGTCGAAATAGAAGAGGAAGAGGAGTTCGACGCCGAAGGGCCGCCGAAAACTCCCGAGCCCCTGGAACACCTAGAGGAAGAGGGCCTATACTATGAGGAAGAAGGTGACGATGACCAGCAAACGAGTTTCGGCTCGGCCTCCTCGATGGCACAGGACCTCAACTCCGAAAACCTGGAAGACCCCATGGAGACTCATCCTTCGAGGCCTTCGCCACCAGATAACATTGAGGCCTATAACATGGTCCTCAAAAACGAGGCAGCGGCTTATGGAGTCAAACTGGAGGTGGAAAAACCAAAGGCATGTTTCCTCTTGGAGACCCTGCTCCCCACTCAAACAAAGAGTCAGTTCCTCCCCATGCTTCAGAGTGTCATGGTCCAAGGGAGGGAGGCGTTCAAAGATCCAGCGACCTGCTGGTCTGTCACACCTAGGGGCCACCCGGTCATTCGCTACCTGGGCGACGTTCCACTCTGCAAGAGACTCTACTTTGGCTTACATCTGCTGTTCAAATCTCTGCGGCTACAGCTCACCATAGAAAAGTATTTTCTCATCCCAAGTCAAACGCAGATATGCCTTGGAGCAGTCTTGGGCACTAAGGTAGGAAAGGCATATCCCACACCAGAACAAAGGCACACAATAATACAGGTGGTTGCTCCACTTTGAGCAAAAAAGTCAGCTTCAGTAAGAATGTTTAAGTCTATGCTGGGAATGCTAGCCTCATGCATCATGCCTTATGCATCCCATCGATTCTAAATTGTTGTTCCAAAGGCCGCTTCAGGTATAGATGGTCGTCCAGTGGATTCAGGTTTACAGTTTCAACAATGTCATTCTCCTCATACAGGCAATGAAGAAGGCTCTATCTGAAAGAGACTATTAGTTATAGATTCCTTACCTTAGAATTACCCCCAGGCGTCAGACTGAATCTAGAGATTTTTTTTCGTAGTAGTACCCTTGCGCCTCGGTAGGTGGCATCAGTCAACTCTGCATTCGGCGTCGTGATCCCCGGGATGAAGTCGCAATATCTACTTAGAAGCCGCCTCTGCACTCTAAGGTCAGTTCTTTCTTTTTCTGCGCCAGCCAGCGCAGATCTGGAGAGAGCGGTACTCTAGTCACTTTTTGACTAACAGTTTTTGTTACTTTTTGTCGACTTCTTTTCGAGTCGTTTGACTCCTGGTGCACAGGGATGTCATATCGATGGACTGGCTTCAAGCATTGTGGCTCCTGCCACAAGCTGACGTCAGTGACGGACACACTGTAGTGTGCCTCTGGTGCCTGGAGCGCGACCACAACCCGAATTTGTGCTCCGACTGTCAGGCCATGGCCCGAAGTCTTTGCGGGAGCAGTACTGAAAGCTTCTGGAGGCCCGACAATCGGTTTCGCGCCACTCGAGGTACCGGTGGAGAGGGAGGTCGTGGGACCGGCCATGGAGTCATCACCACCACTCCTCGTGGAAGTCTTGATCTTCGGGTAAGTCGAAGCACAAGAAGGCGAAGAAGCACTGACGTTCTTCGCCTTCTCCCCGTCCGTCGGCCGACGGGATGCGACGGTTGTTGTCCTTCGGCTCCGCCCGCGGGGTCGACTCAGTTTCCCCTCCTTTCCTAGAGCCTGAGGGACCCCTGCCCAACTTCGTACATTTTACGAAGCTCTCCTCTCCATTTTTGGGCAGCTCATCTTCGCCGGCGTGCCTTTGGGCACCATGGACTCGGTTGGGGGTTCTAAGCCTGTGCCGCGGCCGGCCCCCGGCACCACAGGGTCCCCCAAGGATCCAGGCCTAAAACCGGATCGGCGCTGGTCGACCTGACTACACCTTCGGTGTTGAATCCATTGACTATACTACCGCCGCCACCGATTCCAGTTGCGTCCCCAGCCGGTGTTGACCCCGGTATCCCCCTCGACATAGATACGGAGCCGGCATCCCCAGCGCCGGCCGGCAATTTTGTGCCAATTTTCTACCATGGCGTTCCCTATCACCCTGAGTGGAAGCCAGAAGAGGGTAAGGAGGACTGGGAGGGGTCTGTTTTAAACCTCTTACTGGCCAACTTGAAGACCCGGACTTGAGAGAGGAATTGGGTGATGCCAGTGGTCTGGATACCTCCCCAGAACTTGGTATGCTTTCTTCCACTATCTTGGCTACAAGGAGGGAGCCTATTACTCTGTGGTGTTGTGTAGGGCAGCTGAGGCCTTGGGCTTCCTACGATGGCAGTCAGGACTAACCTCCTGACTGAGGTGCTTCAGCCGGCAGTGGCCTCTTCGAAGCCTCTGCTGCCTCTCAATGAGGCCCTCACTGACATCCTTTTGGGCACTTGGTCCAAGCCCAGCACAAGAGCTCCTGTGGAAAGGATGATTGCCCGATGCCACCACCCGGCTCCGGGCGACCCCATTTTCGTCTCTCAACATCCTACCTCTGAGAGCTTGTAAGTGCAAGCCTCTACATCCAAAGGCTCATTCCCTACTGCTCCCCCAGATAGGGAATCCAAGAAGCTGGAACATCTATGGAAGGAAGACGTTTCTTCCGCCAGCTTAGGACTGTGGTCGGTGAACACTGCATATTTCTTGGGCCGTTACACCTATTCTGTGTGGGATACGGTTGAGCAGGTGCTGCCACAGTGTCCGGAGGGGCCCGGGCCACATTCTTCCATGCGGTTGCCAAAGGGAGAGATGCAGCAAAGTTCGCCATTCACTGTGGGCTGGACACCGCCGACTCGCTAGACTGGACTATTTTAACATGGGTAGCCCTGAGACACTACACCTGGCTGAGGTCCACTGGCTTTTCGGGTTTAGTCCAATCTACACTTTTGGATACGTCTTTCGATGGCTGTCGCTTGTTTGGCGACGAGGCAGACCACGCGTTTTAGCACTTCAAGGATTCTAGGGATACTGCCAGGTCCTTGGGCCTCGCGACTACATCTCACCCCAGGCAGTCTGCCCTTTATGGCTACTGAAGGCGTGCCCCGCCACTTTCCTCCCAGAGCCACAGGCTGCACAAGCTGCCCAGCCTCTGCGTGTCCGTGGGACCCATCGCCGTGGGTCTGAGGGCCAGCGGGTGGGCCGGTCTTCCAGTGCCTCCTCTGCAGTAGCCTCTAAACCCTTCTAGTCCGACCTTTCAGGGCCTCCAGTTGCCAGTGGGCAGCTGGATCCGCCATCACCTTCCATACTGGCAAACCATCACCTCGGGCAGGTGGGTTTTGCAGATAGTCAGAAGGGGCTACTCCCTCCCCTTCGAGACTACCCCTCTATCCATGCCACCACAATTCCATCACATGTCGGGGGATCACTTGGCCCTTTTCTGTCAGAAAGTTACGGTTCTCTTGGCCAAGGGGTCTATCGAGCGAGTTCCTGCCCAGAAGTAGGTTGTGGCTGTTATTCCCACTACTTTCTGGTGCCCGAGAAGGACAAAGGCCTGCATCTTATCTTGGATCTCAGGAACGTCATCCGCATCCTCCGAAAGGAGAAGTTAAAAATGTTGACATGGCTTCTTCGACCCTGGAGACTAGATAGTGGCATTCGCTAGACTTGCAGGATGCTTATTTTCATATCCCCGTCCTGCCTGCCTACCGGCACTATCTACGGTTCACGATGGGCCACGAGCATCTTCAGTTTACTGTGCTCCCCTTTGGCCTTACCAGCTCCCCTCTGGTGTTCACGAAAATTATGGCGTTGGTTGCAGCTCATCTCTGCAGATCGAGGGTTTCAGTCTTTCCCTATATTGTTTTCTGGCTGTTGAAGGTGGGATCGCCCCAGGCTGTCGTCTCACCTCCAGACTACGGCGGACCTCCTGCATTCGCTGGGGTTCACGATCAACGTGCCGAAGTCGCACCTCAGTCCCTCTCAGAAGCTCCTCTTCATCGGAGCGGATCTGGATACAGCACAGTTTCGGGCTTATCCTCCCGAGCGGCGAGTCCGGGATATTCGGGCTATGATTCGATATTTCTGCCTCTATTCCGGGTTTCGGTGAGAATGACCCTGAGGCTACTATGCCTCACGGCTTTCTGCATCCTGCTGGTGGATCATGCCTGGTGGCACATGCAGGCTTCTGCGGTGGGACCTGAAGTTCCAGTGGGCACAGCATCAGGGGAATCTTTCCGATTGCGACCAGATCTCGGAGGGCACGGCGCACCAACTGCAGTGGTGGCTATCGATCCAGGATTAGATTGACGGCAGATCCCTCTCTTCTCCAACCAGAGTCCACGGTAGTGACAGGTGCGTCACTCCAGGGATGGGGCGGCCACATGGGGGAGATGGAGATCAGAGGCCTCTGGTGGAATCCGAGCTCCACATCAATATTCTGGAGCTCTGGGCGATTCGTCTTGCACTGAAAGCATTCCTTCCGTCAAGGGAAGAGTAGTGCAGGTGTTAACGGACAACACCACTGCCATGTGGTACTGCAACAAACTGTGGGTGGTGGGGTCGTGGACCCTATGTCAAGAGACCCTTCGCCTCAGGACATGGCTGGAACATCAGGGCATGTGCCTGGTGGTTCGGCACCTGGCAGCTTCCCTGAACGCCAGGGTGGACGAACTCAGCCGTCGGTGCATGGTGGATCATGAATGGTTTCTTCACTCAGAAGTGGTGCATGGCCTCTTTCAGCAGTGGAGAGATCCTTGGTTAGATCTTTTCGCCACCAAAGAGAACGTGCAATGCCGTTAGTTGTGCGCTTTGGAATTTCCAAGGCGACACTCGCTCAGCGACGCTTTTCGTCACGAGTGGAGTTGCGGTCTTCTATACACCTTTAGGCCTATACCACTTCTGCCCAGAGTGCTGAAGAAGATCAAGCGAGACTGGGCCCAAATCATTCTTGTGGCTCCAGATTGGGCACGAAGAGCCTGGTATCCCGAGCTCTTGTAGACGGCCATCGATCCTCCAATCGTACTGCTTCTTCGGGAGGATCTTCTGTAGCAGGGGATGGTCCTCCTTCCGAACCTGTTCATCTTCCACCTCCTTGCGTGGAAATTCAATGGCAACCGTTGACAGCTTTTGACCTTCCTCCCGAAGTATGTAATGTCATCGTGACAGCTAGGCGTCCCTCCACTTAAATGGTATACGCCTGCAGATGGAACAAATTTGTGGCATGGTGCACAGCAAAGGCTGTGGATCCCCTTTCTGCACCTCTTTCAGAGGTTCTCCTCTTTCTTTGGCCCAGCAAGCCTCTGCTGTGGGCACTCTTAAAGGCTATCTTTTGGCCATTTCGGCCTTTAGCACCTTCCAGATCAACCTTCTTTTTTCAAGTCCCCTATTGTAAATAGGTTTCTAGAGGGTATTACTCACCTCTTTCCTCCTATTCCTTTCGTAATGCTCCAGTGGGACTTTAATCTGGTTCTGACTCCCTTATGTGTGCTCCCTTCGAGCCATTACATAATTGTGTCCTCAGATTTCTAATTTTGAAAACTGCCATTCTGATTGCCATCACCTCTGCTCGCAGGGTGAGTGAGCTTCAGGCCCTTTCTTCTAAGCCTCATTTCCTTGCCATTGTCCTCAGAACTCAGCCTTCTTTTCTCCCCAAAGTGGTAACCTCTTTCCACATAGGACAGGCCATCACTTTGCCCACCTTCTTCCCCTCCTGCATCCTTCTAAAGAGGAAGAAAGACTCCACCGTCTGGATCCAAAATGTGCGCTATACTTTTATTTGGAGCATACAAAGCAATTCCGTGTGGACGATCAACTCTTTGTTGGCTCTGTGGGTGCCAAAAAAGGTCAGGCCGTGCAGAAACGGACCATCTCCCGGTGGGTCGTTCTAGGGATAAAAATATGCCTTTCCTTGACGAAGAAGGAACCTCCAATAGGATTGCGCGCCCACTCCTCCAGGGTGACGGCACCCACTACTGCTTTGGGAAGTGATGTCCCTCCCAATGACATCTGCCAGGCAGCCCCGTGGGCATCACTGCACACAATCACTAGACATTATTGCCTGGATGCTCAATGCCGGAGAGAAGACTTCTTTGGCTGTTTAGTTCTCCAGGACTTCCTGGTGTATTCTTGGTTCGCAGACCCACCTCAGGGGTTGGTATTGCTGGCGTATCTATTCTATGGTAAGGAATCTATAACTAATAGTCTCTGTCAGATTAACAAGTTGCTTACCTTCAGTAATGATATATCTGTAAGAGACATATGTTAGTTATAGGTTCCTTACCTCCCCATCCATCCTCCCCTTTCTGCGAACTGACTTCTAGAGTGAGGGACTTTCGTGGCCTTAGTTTTGTGCACCAGTGGTCAATGTCTTGCATGCCTCTGCGCTTCTGGCTTGGAATGTCGTGTAAAGAACTGACGTCAGCGCGCAGGGACCGGCGTCTTAAGTAGATACTGCAACGTCATCCCAGAGATCACGACGCAGACGACTAACGTAGAGTCGACAGACGCCACCTACCGACGCGCATTGGTAGTGCTACGAAAGAATTTCTTCGGATCCAGTGTGACACCTGGGGGTAATTCTAAGGTAAGGAATCTATAACTAATATATGTCTCTTACAGATATATTGTTACCAAAGGTAAGTAACGTCATGGTGAGGAAAAGAGTTAAGTATTTCTCCAGGCCTATCCTTTGACGTGACATGCCCCAGCCAAATTATGACAACGGATGTCTCTCTGGACGATTGGGGAGAGCATCTTCAAGACTTGGAGATTCATGGAAAATGGTTTGTTCAAGAAGCACAGATGCATATAAATCTCTTAGTTGAGAGCAGTGTTACCAGGGCTGCAAGCATTCCTCCCCAGAATTCAAGGCTCTCCTGTTATGGTAAGAACCAACAACACCACAACTATGTTCTACCTGGCCAAGCAATGGGTTAACAGGTCTCTCACGCTTTTGGCTCAGGCACAAGAAATCTGGAAGTGGTTGCTCAAGCACAAAATAACTCTGCAAGTAGAGCATGTCCCATGCATAGACCATGAATGGGCAGATTCTCTCAGCAGTACAGTCAGCCAATGCCATGAATGGGAACTGAATCAGGTGCAGCTGGAACAAGTATTCAGGGTCTGGAACATTGCAAAGTTGGATCTTTTTGCAACTCTGACCAATAAAAATTGCTTATGGTTTGCCAGCAGATTTCCTCAGAAAAAAACTTGAGGGAACGCTCTCCACATGCAGTGGACAGGAATGTTCGCTTCTACGTTTCCACTGTTACCTCTTATCCCAAGAAAAATATGCAAAATGAAGGAGCCATGCCATCTCATTCTCGTAGCCCCTGCATGTCCAAGACCGCATCCTGAATATTCGGAGCTCCTAATATGGTCCGTGTCTTCACACATTCTCTTTCGGGCGTTGAACAATCTATACTCCATGAGCAACGGCCAGATACTACACCCGCAAATAGTCTGAGTTTATTGGCATGGCGCCTCATGCATACGAGTTTGGAGATTTAGTTATTCCAGCAGCATGTAAATCCATCCTGCAACATTTAAGAGCTTTTTCCACAAATAAGGCTTATGCAGGAAAATGGAAGAGCTTCTGCCACTGGTGCATTAAGGGCCTGCATTCTTTCCATTCTCCACCTTAACAGTTGTTGCCATGTCTCCTTTTTGCAAAGTCCAGATTGGCACATTCGTTCATCTAGGTTCACCTGGCAACAATTTCCAGGTTTCGTAGGAAGTCCAGGGAACTTTCTTTTTGGTCCACTAGGATGGTAAAAGAATTCATGAGACCTTTTCAGGGCGTTTCCACCTATAAAACGTCCTGCAGTGGCTTGACAGTTAAAATACCTTTCTTGCTCAACTCCTGAAACTCCCTTTGAGTCGATCCATGAAGCAGAAATGAAATGCATCTCATGGAAAACGGCGCTCTTGTTGGCCCTCACATTGGCCAGGAGGTTAATGAAATTCAGGCTTTCAGTTTCAGAACCATTTCTACAGTTTAAGGAAGCCAAGTGGTGTTAAGAGTGAACCCACACTTTATACCTAAAGGTCCAACTTCATTCCACCTAAATGAACCTATAATCTTGGCAACATACTTCAAAAACCCTTTGTCACCTGCTGAAAGGGCTCTGCACTCTCGAAGTACAATTTTGCTTAAAATTGGACAATTCATATAACCAAGGATTTCAGGAAGATGGAACAGCTTCTTACTGCTTTTACTACCCCAAGAAAAGGATATGCGCTCCCAAGTAGCAGTATTGCTCAATGGATATTGTCGTCAATCTTTTTGCCACAAGAAAAGCTGGAAGACCACTTTCCACAAACGTTTCAGCCCACTCCACAAGAAAGATGGCAACGTCTAGAGCCCTGTTTGCTGGCATGTCGCTTCCTGATATCTGCAGAGCAGCAACATGGAAGAATGATGCGGCAGTAGGACAGGCAGTCCTAGAACATCTGTTTCTTTAAGTACAGCTTCTTAATTTGTTTCTCTGTACCTATGATACTAGTTCAGAGCTATTCTGACATATATTTATTTTTTAAAATGTGTTCTATATTATAAAAACTTGTTTAGATAACTTGTTTTCCCTAAAAATGTGTGTTTCGTTAAAAAGTCTTAGCCCAATTGCTTTAATTTGGAAATTATTACTGCTAACTACTCTGATTCCAGCGTGTGCATCTATGGCGGATTCAATACTGGAGAAAAAACAAGTTGCTTACCTGTACACTGTTCTCTTGTATTGAAATCTTTCATAGATTCTCATGTGGCCCACCTACCGCCCCGTTTTAGGCTTGCTACATTGTGTATCATACAACTTTTCATTTAGTCACACTTGCGCTCAATATCTGAGGTACGGTGGCTCTGCAGGGATTATGTGGGTATGAGGCTGGTCTCTGATTGGTTGAAGTTTGGGTCTATTCTAATGATGTGGATTGGTTTACAAATGTACTATCTTTCGCAATGCTTTCTAATGTACTTCTAATAGTACTGCTTATTTAAGTCCCATGGGACTCCCACCATGACGACGGGAAAGATTCAAGCATGTGACTCTAGGAAAGATTTCAGTACTGAAAAATCACAGTGTACAGGTAAATAACTTTTTATATCTGCAATGGGGGATGGTTAGAGGAACGTAAGACAATGACAAGCCTGACTGTAGGAAGCTGACTCTCTATATAGTGTACTAAAATGAAGTACACTGTGCAGGGAATCCAGTGGGTCCCCAATTGGTTAAGAGGCAAAAGTAGATAATACTAATGTTCCCTTTTGTGGTAGTGTGGACGAGTAGTTAGGCTTATCAGAGGGTAGGGCTAAGCATTTGTTGTGCTCAGAGGCAATAAATGAGACACACACTCAAAGAAAAAATGCAAGAATAATTTAGAACAAGCATTGGCATAGCCAATAGGTCTCGCCTTTGGGACCTTATAAGTATTTAGTTATGCAGCAGGTCCCAAAGGCAAGACCTATTGGCTATGCCAATGCTTGTCTTTTTTTCCTTTGGGCGAGTTTTATATAGCGCTAACTCGGCCCGGAAGGTATCTTTACATGAAGCACCCTTTGCGTCACAGACTAGTCTGGCATTTCGTTGCGCTCCTGCAGAGGGCCCCATTGCAAGGCAAGTACCTGTATAAAAGACATGAGGAAATGTAAAATGAAAGCAGAACGGATCGAGGAGACTGGCTGGATGCGTACCGTAAGATGCATTGAAATTGTCATTGTTCTAAACAGGTTCACGGCTTTGACACCATCTGATTGAGAGGGTGCACGTTTGTGCCTATACGATTTTTAGGCTGACACATGACATGTTTGAAACTCAATGTAAAAAAACAACGGGGATACAGATTTTCTCTGCTCGGTGCAGGCCCTGCCTCTTTTAGGAATGCCACGAGACCCATCATTCAGTTTCTGCTACAGAAATGAATGACAGCTTCAAGGTGCCCCTCGGCAGCTGTAACTCTGGCTCAAAGCTGTTGACAATTTGCAGTGAGCAGCCGGTGGACCATGTTACGGAATGAATGCCATCTAGTGGTTACCATGCGTAACAGCAGTCGAAGTGTTTCAATAGCCTCAAGGAAGAAAAAGCAAGCGCTGAAAGACGAGCGCGGCCCCGCGGCAGCGAAAGTTAAAGTACTCTTGCATGCAGAGCATTTGCCTTGCGGGAGCGAGCAGTGGCAGTGGCAATAGTTGCTAACAGATGGCGCCATTGCTCGCTCCCGCAAGGCAAACTCTCTGTATGAACGAGTACTCATTGTAAACCGTGCAAAACATGCACAAGTTTCCAAAAAAGTGCTGAGGGATGGCAAGCGGTCCCTCCTAAGCAGCGCTTGCGCGCTGCGTAGGCGAGACCTAAAAATTACACTCTGTATATATATTGCAAACTTGAGAACATTGTTTCAAGGCAAGTATTGTGTTCGATAAAAATATGCACAGGTAGGTAAAACATTTAAACCTGTGCTCTTTTACGCACAATGGAATCTTATTGGAGGAAAAGTCAGATATGCATAAAGGTAGGTACAGTCTGTTTTAGGGGTTCATCTTCTGAGTTCGGAGTAGTAATGAGCTAAGGTTCAAAGTTCTATCAACAGTTCTTTGGTAACCGCCCGGGTTCTACGAGCAGAAGGATGCTGGTGAGGCTGGTAGCTGGTGCGCTACGGCGAAGGGGGGGGCACCTGAAAAGAGGCTGCATAGGGGGACTTGTGGGCAAGTCCGAGGGCTCTCAAACAGAGGCTCAGGTCGTAAGGGGTCTTGGAGCATGGGGGCACAGCCGGTTTGTCGTGACTCATGCAGGTGAGCTCGAGGGCAGAGTAGTTAGGTCAGCTTGGCTGGTGCGCAAAGAGGCACCTTGCAGTCAGGGACAAACAGCTGTCGGGGGCAAAATCAAATCTGCGGGGCCACTCGAAGTGGGACTCAGTTATGTTGACGTCCCTCTACGGATGCTTGGTCCTGGTGCAGTGTGGGTCTGGGCTGGACTCTCACAGCCGGTGTTTGGTGCAACGCATTCGTACCCTGAGGGTTGGTAAGGCATAGCTCCAGTGGGTCCTGGTGTCTTCACACTCGGTAGGGAGACAGATGAGACCTTCCAGAGCACGAGTACTGTCTCCTGGTTATCTGCTGTGTCAGTTGGGGAGCTGTAACAGCTGGTGGTGACTCTGATTGTCGGTGCCTGCAGGGGAGTAGCTGCTCTACTCAAGGGAGACTTTTGGTGTTTTGTCGAAGTGCTAGCAGGCTAACCAAGTCTTTGGTAGTTCTCCAGCTCGCAGGATGAGTCACTCTGTTGCGATTGTCGAGAGAGGGCTGAGACCGTCGGGTTTCACACCAAGAAACAAAGTTCTACTGCAGTTCTTGACAGGCAATGACCCTACTTCATACTTCTTTTGTTGATCCATCTTATCTGAGTTCTTGGATTCAGGAGTCCCACCTCAATTTAGGGGCATTGTGGAGAATGACCGGTAGTAAATGGGCTACCTACCTTTAGGGTGTCTACCTTTAGGGTGTCTACACCCTCTACATGACCACTTCCTGTGGGAAGTGGGCATAACCATGACCCAAAATGCTAATTTCATCCAAAACAACTTGGAGGAGTCTGAAAAGTGGAGTCCACATCAGTTGGCTCGCCCTAGAGGTGGTGATGGCTGAATGTTGGCACACCTCCTAATTTAAGTGATTTCCCACCTGCTTTGCCACCAAAATGTGGGGTCAGGATAGGGGGGTGTGCACCTCCACTATCTCGAGAGGCCCAGGGTCGCATAAGAATGGCGGCAGGGCCTTCGAAGCTTCCCGCCCTCGAATGTCCATCCTGCTTGGAGAAGGGGTGAACAACTCCGCCCAGAGCAGGCTTTGTTCCTGACCTCCGAGAGCAAAGGCTCTCACCTCAGGAGGTCAGAAACCGGTCTGAGGTGGCCTTCTGGTCGAGGCCAGTCAGTCAAAACGCTAGTAGTTGGTAGGTTTTCAGGGGGCACCTCTAAGATGCCCTCTGTCTGCATTTATTAATAAATCCAGCACTGGCATCAGTGTGGGTTTATTAAGATGAGGTGGGGTCTGCCAATTATGGAACAATTGCACAGTAGTTTAGGGAAAACACTGGTGCTAGAGACCTAGTTAGTAGAAACCCAGCATACTTTCAGTCAAAGTTGCACCAGATACCAGGCAAAAAGTGGAGGTTTACTGCAACAAATACCTACTTTCCTACACTGAACAATAACAGAAACCACACGGTCCAGAAGAATGAAAGCTTTTGCTGAAAAGCTATGTGGCGATATTCTTGGATGAAAACTTTTTAAGATTTATTGTTTGAAAGCGGCCACAGATCCCTTGGTCCTAGGACACCCCTCTGGTGCCTCACTACACCCAATTAGTGTTCACCTTCTGAATCATGGGACATTGCTTTGACATTTTCCAGAGCTAAGGGACTTTAAAGGAGCTGCATTTCTAATTTATCTAGACTTCTCTATGGCCGTACAAGAAATACGTGCATTCACTCACGTGAAAAAGCTGCTTAGAGGCCTGGATGCCAGCTATGATGTTCTGCTATACTTGTGCTACAATTGGAGGACTGTATTATGTTGATCACTTACCCCAAAGAAGCCGTGAAAGTTCCTACAACCAAATTCGGCGCATACTAAAACAACTGTCGAGAAGCCACGCAAAGATAAGACTACCTCGAGGGAGAGGCAGTGGGGACAGTTGGTCGACATAGAATAAGCCCAAGGCTATTTTCAAGCTAACTGAGCCGCTCACATGATTAATACTGTATGCTTATCTTGTCAGTCATTATTGGCATTTTGAAACCAGGAGTTTGTAGGCAGCGAATTACCTTGGATTGTCTGGGAACAGTTTTAGCTAACCAGATTGAACGTATGAAGTATACAATCTTCCTTTGTGACCTCTGAAGCTTTATGTAGTGTGCATGATGCATGTGTTTGCGGACCGAGATGGCTGGTGTTGGGCCATCCTCTCATTGTGTCACTCACCAAAGCGACTTCCCCTGGGGAGATGTAGCAGCTTATTTGTTAAGAGTTGTGAGTTTCAGTGTTGGTGGGGGAGAGGGGATTCTTGAGACTATAACTCTATCCAGCCGCAGTTATCCTGCTATAACACTGCAGCGTTGTAACTTTTCTCGTACACAAGTGTCATTAACATGCATTCTTGTAATATACGAGGACTGAGCAACGCCAAGAAGAAGCAACTGATATTAGTGTACCTTGATCACCACAATGTAGAGATTGTTTTATGGGAGACCCATGCTGACCCTTCCAAACTCCGAATTTTAGAGAACAATGGGGACAGTTAACTGTTTTGCTTCTTCTAGCTCATATGCTTAAGGGGCGGCACTTTTAATTCACAAGATTTTGCTACTAACCTAAATATGTTCACTCAGACTCACCAGGAGATACATACACGTATTTGGTATAATACAAGACTGCCCGATCACACTTATAAACACATGTGCTCTTAACACTGATTTTTCAGAGTTTTTGCTAACCTTATTCACCGTTGTAGGCAACACCATAATGTTAACATTGGGGGGGAGGGTTGGGCTGGGTGGGTGAAGGACAGGGGGCATGTTTCAATCTAACACTGGATTCTGTTGTGGCTGATTCTTATTACTGCAAAGGTAGCAATTCCAATACTGTCGGGAGTGTCACCCATAACACTTCTAGCCTAGGGTGGACTTCCCCAAGCCTCCATGAAATATCTGGGTATCCATGCCAATTGAGACTGAGAAACGGTTCTTAGAGACAATTAAGGATCAGTGATTGAAAAACTTGCCACACAATTGGCGAGATGTCTGGCTGGTAGAATAGTGCTTTCCAAAATGTAAGTACTAGCCACGATTTTTTATTTGCCCACAAAGATACCCATGCCCTCAGGTAATCATGCATTTCGTAGAGTTAAAGTGTTGCTGACTAAATTAGCGTGGTTAGGCTAAAATCCACAGCTTAGATGGGAGTGTCTTTCTCTGCCATAAAAGGTGGGTTGCTTTGCTGTGCCTCATCTCAAATGATACTTCTTTGCTCCAGTGTCGGGTGCTCCTTGAAAACACTGCTCCGCATTTAGAAAGGGATCAGAATTAAATTAAGTTGGGACTCTACCTAATGTGTTGTTGTCTAAAATACTTAGGCCTGACAAATTCTCAGTAACAGTTAAGTGCACACTGAGTGATTTGGATGGTAATTTACATAGCAGGAGAAACATAATCCCATTGTAGCCTTCAACGGCCTGGGATAATGCTCCAAGCTGGACAACCGGGCAGCATCTAACAATCTCTGGTGCACCTTTCTCGGGTATCTTTCATGTTTCCAAATGTCACAAAAAAGTCCTAATACTACTGCAAAAACATATCCCTCTTTATATTTACGTAAGCAAACTTCCTAATGAATTTCAAACTACAAAAAGTGTAATATCCTGGAATGTTGTGGCCTAACACACATACCTCATAAATCACTTTTATGTGAATATATTAAAGAATTTGCCTTTTTTCATCTTGGAGAGTTTTGAAACGGATTAAATTGTATTGTTCGATCGATACATCTAATCCCAGATTCATCTCCTTAAGAATTTCACCCAGATGCCAAACTGGATCTGGAAAACTGAAAGCAGTACCTTCAGACGCAGCTCCGCTCAATCTTTCCTCACTCTGTGAAGAGATTTTTCTTCAAGAAATGTCACAGAGTTCAAGGGATGTCACTCCCTAAAATGACCGTAGTCAAACCTGGTATGGACTTGTATGCAACAGATCCCCACAAGCCGTCCCTCTGCTGTTGGTTCTTCACGTGACTCCCAAGGCCTGTGACACTACACCTAGAGGAACCCCAAGTTTCTCCACAAGATCGAGGCAAAACGCTCAGTGGTGAAACACCAGAAAGCTCCATGCTAGTCCCACTCCAGGTCAAAGTCTGAGATGAGAACTCAAATCGTTCCTGAGGTAGATCTTCCTGGCAGTCGAAGAATAAAATCCATAAGTCCAAGCGGGACTCTGCCCCTTCCTTCCACTCCGCTCTTGATCTCCAGAAAAGGCTTGAGAGCATTCCTGTCTCTCGTGGGTCCCGCTCCCGTTCTACCGAGGATCCCATTTCATCTCTGGTCCTAGCTTCCCCACACCATCGGTGACACTACAGCAGGTAGGGGCCTTTCGTGAAGCCATGTCTCACATCTTGGGCACACTCCTGGCTCCCACTGGCGCGCCTTTGGGCCACAGCTACCTGCTGGGACTACCACACAGCCTGTGAGCCCGTTTAAAGTTCTGTGTTGGTGCAAGGACTGGTGCTGAAATAGTCATCACCCCTCCAAACCCCCCAACAGTACCGGAGGAAGGCCTGCAACACAGTACAGTATCAACCCTGACTGAGACCACGTCCAGATCTTGATGTGCGGCAGCCCCTGATGAACCCAGGCTCGGACACAGTTTAGCTGCCAAGAGCTTGACTCAACAGTAATGTCAGCGTCCTCTGCCTCCACAACAGCGCTTTTGAAGTCAAGACTGTGGACCCAACAGACAACGACCTGGCCAACAGGGGAGGTGTTTATCCCAATCTCTCGCCCTCCAGCCTCTGTATAACTGTCATCTAGTGTTCGCATAAAGACATCTTTTCAGTCTCTTTGGCTTCATAAGCATATTCTATAAAAAGGACAAGCATAGGAATGGATTGGATCACATTAAATCTGCAGGCATCCTCCCGTATTTATAGCTAGTATTGCTGGGTGAATAATTTTTAAAACGTTGTCAAGTGGAAAAAAACTACTTCTCATAATCATTTGGGTACAATGCTAAACGGCAGGCTGGTCTCTCGCAGAGTGGGATGAAATTGCTAAATACAGAAGGATTAGCTGATTAGGTTATACTGATCTGGCACCTAGGGCCTTATACATTTTTTAAGATTTTGGTTCTAGAGCAGCTTTACTCTTGTTGCCCTATAACCGAATGACATGATAGATCCCACCATTCCCTTTGTCATTATTCTTATGTCTCAAAGTAAAACCTCTGTAGGCATTGGACCAGGCGGTTTAATAAACATATTGATTAGTGGGCTTCTTTAGTGGAAGTCTGGTTGAAAACTATTCTGGAGACAGGGCACAGCCCCTCATTTTGAAATAGGCAACAATTGCCCCTTTGCTAAAAGAAGAAAACATTGTAAATCTGACCTATGCGAATTGTCGTTTCCGTCAATCATTAGCTGTGCAAAAATATTTGCCTCAGTCTTACTGGTTGATTTTGCCGATTTAAAAAAGGTCCTGCCAGTGACCTAAGGTGAATTTGAGAAAAGGTGTTTCTTATCTTCATAATTCAGTAGTATGTATTGATTGTGTTGATATGTGGAGTATAGAGGAAACACCCTTCACCTCTCCAATGTGCCTTTGTTCATTTTAGTAAGGCCTTCATCACACTATCGAGTTCCTTCTTAGGGAAACCATGCCAAGCTTGGGTGCCCCTAGAGACCTTGTCTACCTACTTGCAGAATTACTTGCAGTAAATAATGGCAGTGGCTTCCCCAGGCTGCAAATATCAAAATCTTCTCAATATTGCGTGTCGATCAAAGAGTGAGGCTTCTTTCATACATTCCAACAGGCCCTATTCAGACTTAACCTAACAGTGATCGGTCTTGGCTCACACTCAGCAAGGCTGAGCCCTACAACTATAGAACAGAACACATGCCAATGCTGAGACTGACTACTACCGTATTTGTTAACCAGTTTCATGAAAATAAAACATGAACATCTGCTTTAGAAATTGCACCTTAGTAGTAAAAAAACTTTTCAATCTTCATTTATTTTTTCAAAGAACGACATAATTTGTTGTGCATCACAGTACAAAACGAACACGGACACTGCAATATGACAATATATAAACAAACTTTGAAATATTCACAAATCTACCTCTCAACATTTATCCCATACACTTGGCCAATTTCACATTCATTTCACATTCACCCAAACATCCATCCTCCATACAAAGGTCCCTTTGTCACATTTATATGTATATTGGACAAGCGCTAAGCGAACGGGTCCAGGTTGGAATGACGTGACACTCCCTAGCGACGGTCACGTGACAAAGCAGGAAGCTAAAGCCTTCTTCATAACGGTGCCGGCATTCGAACGGCAGGAAAGGAAATGCCGCCGCAACGAAATTAGAAGCCTCTGATCACTCGACGGCAAGGAAGACCCGTAATTCGAGCAGCGGCTGCTACGAGCAAGTTGGATGAAACGTTTAAAATACTGATATAGGGAGTCGAGGACACTATAACGCTTGGTTGCGGAACATACACAAAGGCAGCAGACAACTAATTTAGCACAACGACTGGTGCAATTTACAGGGACAACCGTGGATCACGCGGACCCACACTGTCGTTCCAACCTGGACCCGTTCGCTTAGTGCTAATCGGTTATTTCTGTGCATGACGTATGGAGTGTGATACACATGGATCTTAACCATATCCTGGATAACTGAAGAAAGTTGTTGGTCCTGAGGAGAACCCTTTAACAGTCTGGGTTCGAAACACGTCGACCGACCTGGTCCCTGGTCACCCAGAAGTTAATATTGTATATAGGAAAAACATTATTTTGAGAAAAGGGTGGATTAACATAAATTGTTGTTTTTTCGTTGCTTTAATTGTCCAATATACATATAAATGTGACAAAGGGACCTTTGTATGGAGGATGGATGTTTGGGTCAATGTGAAATGAATGTGAAATTGGCCAAGTGTATGGGATAAATGTTGAGAGGTAGATTTGTAAATATTTCAAAGTTTGTTTATATATTGTCATATTGCAGTGTCCATGTTCGTTTTGTACTGTGATGCACAACAAATTATGTCATTCTTTGAAAAAATAAATGAAGATTGAAAAGTTTTTTTACTACTAAGGTGCAATTTCTAAAGCAGATGTTCATGTTTTATTTTCATGAAACTGGTTAGCAAATAAGGTAGTAGTCAGTCTCAGCATTGGCATTTGTTCTGTTCTATAACACTATTCAGACTTAAGGCTCCTGATTTTTTAAGCCAAAAATTGCTATATTTTATTTGTCTCCCATCAAAAATTGTTTATTTTTCAATGTCAGTTGGGCATATACAAACCCTGATTTTTTTTTCTTACTTTTTGAATCCGCTACTTCCCTGTTTTTTTCTACAAGGTTATAAGGCTATTAGAATATTTCACCCTATGAATGGCCTAATTTAAAAAAACAAAAAACAAAGGCCTCCAAGAGACGGAGGGTGTTGAAACAAACCCAACCCCAGCGCCTCCAAAGCCCTTGTTTGACATTTGTTGCTGTGCCATGGGTGTTAACTGTTGAATATTCACAGCAATATCTGTGAAAAGAGGCTGAAGTCAGTCCCTGGTTTTCCCTGGGCTCGGCTAAACTGGTTTACCTCTTTCAGCCGAGCGGGGGAAACCCAGAAGCTGAGCAGAATTCCTCCCTCTCCCTCCGAGGCTCCATTGGCTCCACTGTGAGCTACAGGAAGGGTGGGGCTCCTGCGTTCCCTGCTGCACAGACTTTGCCTTTCGCTTTCTCCTACTCGGCGGTACATATATTTTGGAGAACTTTGGGAAAGAGAGAGGCAGAGGCTGTGTATTAGGACATTGTAATGTTGATGGCAGCGGTCAGCGGGCCTATACCAGTTGATAAAGGCCGCTGCAGCTCCATTGTCTGCAATGGAGCGCTCAACACTCTAGTGCTGCCCAGGGCTGTACCGGCTGTTAAAGGCACTGAGGTTCGGGCCTATAACGATGGAAAGGGCCTTTAACAACCAGTATAGCCTTAGGCAGGTAGGCTCTAAGGTTAGTAGAACATCCCCCACACTGAGGGTAGAATATTCTAAAATAAAAAGAAAGAAACGAAAAGACAAACATTGGAATGTTGGAGCAGAAGGCTTATACCAGCCATTCTAAGCCCAGAGCCACTTCATGGACTTCAATGGAGCGCTCAGCATTCCAATGTTCTAATTGCCGCTAAACTTCCCTGGAAGCTAATGTATATTTGTAAACATCAAATAGAGTGTCGGGCTCGGCTCAAATAAGATTTCACAAAAGCTTTAGAAAAACACTGTTCAAGAACGGATCCTGGACTGGATCAACTATTGCAGAATACATGAGACGCTTCTGTTGCATTGACAGTGACATTTAAAGACGTTTTGCACTCTTGCACAGTGAACATTTGATGTATCTCATATACCCATAAGAAGGGGTTAGGACTTTGTGCACTTCAAGCGATTATACAGTCCAACAGTTTGAAACCCCTAAAAGCTTTCATCATGTGTGTTTTTTTTAAAGAATCGTTGTAGTACTGGCAAGAACGCGGAGTACAATGTAGGTATGATTGCTGAGGTTCACATTTTCAAAGAGTGGAAGCAGAAAATAGCTCAGAGTATGGTTTTGGTCAAATTTATGTTTCTCGCTTGTACCCATTTTGTGAGGAACAAATGCCATCTTGTGGTTTCATCTAGAACTGCGACCTCCAATATTTGAAATAAAAAAGTGCATTTTGCTCTGTTGCTTCACGCACGTCACAGTATTATATCATCCCAGCCAACGAACCCCTTCCCCGGCTTTCGTGCATCACTTGTCCATGAACATCACATCGGACCGGAACCCTCTGCTTTACGGGCGTGGGAGTTCTGCGCCTCTCCTCTACAGCGTGAGTCCAATGCATCCATGAAGAAGCGCGTTTCTAAGTACTTTGAACGTCTACAACCAGCAGCAACCCTGCCACCTCTGGCTGCGCTTTGCCGCAACTTCACGTCGGTCCAGTTAGTCTCTAAAGACAAACAAGCATTTACAAAGCAATGTTTTTGCCTTTCGAAAAGTTTGAGCTATTGGCATTATAAATGACAAAATTTTTATTTATGTGTTGGTTTTGAAAACAGATAAATAAATGGCATTGTCATTTACAATGCCAATAGTTTCATCTCTGGCAAATGCCACACAAAAACACACAGACCCACACACAGACACACACAGACACACACACAGACACAGACACAGACACACACACACACACACACACCCCCCCCCCCGATTTGCCAATAGGGGGAGTTTTGAACTTGTAAAGATACGCCTTGCAAATCTTTACAAGGTAACGGTGGCTACATGGATTTAAGCTTGACACCGGCAAGGTTTGTTTTAATAATCAGGAAAATCAACAGTTAAAACCAACCCAGTAGACCATAAAACAGGCCCATAAACAGCAAAAATAACCTATATGCTGACCAGTCACACCAGGCCAGTCTGATCGTGGCCAAAACTACGCTCAGTCCACCCAGTGGCGTAACGAAACTTGAGGGACCCACCTGCAAAGTACATGGTCGAAGGCCCCCTCCCCCTGAACCCAGTCAGGAAGTTCCAGGCTCCACGCACAGTGCCAGAGCACCGAGCCCACCTCTACAAACGGCCAAAAGCTTTTCTCAGTGCGATGAATGTTTAAAAGAATTCACAGAAAAAATATGAAGTTTGAAGTGACCTTATAGTTTGGTATGGTAATATGTTACCTTACATAAAAAATAAATTAAAAAACACTTGAAATTCGAAAAACAAATACCAAAATGACGTTCTAGTTAGGTGTTTGAAATGTCATCATTTAGGTCTTCAAGAATATCCTTTAACATGTCAAGTGTGATGCTTTCCATGCACAAACTGCACTGCAGAATTCAGTATACCTTTCTAGAACCACTTTGAGAATGAGAGGATATGTGGAACAAATTGTCACAAAAGTCCAGAGTTTCACGCGGACATTTTGGCGTGTAACATTTTGCAAACTATATAAAGCTGCAAAAATTCCTGAAAGACTTTCACAATGGTGGGGAAAAAAACAAAAATAAATCTTCAACTTTGCCTAAAGGTGTACCACGCAGATCTGGTCGAGGAAGACATGGGGAGGCAGGGAAGGCTACACAGGAGCACCGTGCTCAGGGTCGCTCTGGAGCCGGATGCTGCAGGGATAGTGAAGTGAGCCGAGGCTGCTGCCTGGGCGTGAGCTGGTCCCAGCACCGCAGGCCGGATGGCTGCTTGAGATGCCCTCGACGGATGGCTTCTCAGGACACGTGGCTGGAGCCGCAGTGGGAGATGCCGGCGTCGTCTCAGACTAGCCGCGTGCCGCACCCGGTGCCCTGTGGGCGGGCACCGGCCTCAGGAGGATGGACTGCACCACTGTTGACCGGGTCCGACTGCTCGTGCACGGCCCAGGTGCGCTGGATACCCCATCTCCCAGCCACCGCAGAGTGCACTGTGCGGGCTCTGCACAAGGGGTGTGACACGTGCACCTTCGGGGTAGGGCGGCTGTCCATGTGCATGTCTTTCAACACTTCTTGCACATTAACAGTACAGTCAGGGTGTGTCCTACTCTCTGTACCGCCCTCCAGTGCACCGGGGCAGTACTGCTTTGGTGCCGGGCACTTCGGCTCACCATATAGCGGAGGGGCTGTGCATAAGGACAGAATAGTCGATGCGTTGTTCCCATCACCAGCCCCCACCCACCCCCAATCCTCCATGGACTGCATGGTCTGTGCACAGGGTCAGCACGGCCAGTACTTATACGACCGGCGCAGGACAAACCCTTCGTGAGTAGCCTTGTGTGTGACTTTTGAACCTTTTCTAAGATCGTCTGTCACCTTCTAGCAAACTTTCCGGCAGAAGCCGCAGTAGTTGCTGTAGGCAGGTGTGTGGAGGAGGGAGCATCGGGTAAGGAGGGGGAGGGGGCGCCGCCGGGGGAGCTTATCAGGCAAAACCACTTAAAGAGTAACCAGGGTTATCAGCAAAGCCGTTCCTTCAAGGACAAGCAACAGCCAGAGGAGGATGAAGAGGGCGTGCAGTGCTGCGAGGCGGAGAGTAGGAGAGGCGCAACAAGGGGTCACAACAGACGTGGGCATAGTCATGTGGCCGATCCCGAGACAGAGGGGCACCGCGGAACTCTACCGACCCCCGCAGAGACAGACTACCGGGGTCACAAGGATCTTACACAAACAGAGCTCCTTAATGAATACTCGTGGGGAACTCACCGACCCGGGGCCAGAGTTCCAGGGAGCAAACGCGGACCATGTTTACCGCTAGTGTCGTGTGGTGTGTGACAGTGGGAGGGGGGCGGGAACGGGCACAGGACAGCGAAGGGGGGGAAGGCGGGAACGGCGCACAGAAGCAGGGGGGGGCCGGGAACGGGCACAGGACAAAATGCATAAACTTACAAAGTGAAAACACATTTATAAACAAAATGCTCCTTACCTGATCGCCTCGTGGGAACTCTAATCTTGCAGCCAACTCCAACAACAGACACTTGTAAAAAGACGAAAACAGGCCGACTCGAAAAAAAAAATAACACACACCCACCGCCGCGATGACGATCAGAAGTGGGTGGAGAGCGAAAAAATCGCGGGAACGCCCCCGAGTCTGGTCCGGCCTAGCTCCCAATGGCTAGCCTCAATTTTTGGAGCTAGCCAATGGGAGCCGGGGGACGTTCCTGAAGCACATATAGTAAACAATAGATTTCTCTGGGGGCGGAGCTAAAGCTCCGTGCCCCAGGCGAAACCTAAAAACCAGCACCGGAGTAGTAGGAACCCTTTAACAAGGTAAACAAGGGTACGCTCCTTTCAAGGACCGTCTCTCTGCTGGCATTCAAGCAGGGTTGGATTGGGATCAAAAATCTGCCCGGGCACGCCACAGTGGCCCACATTTTCGTATTCCCTCTCCGCAAAACATTGCTTCAGCGAAGTTTTACGAAAAGAAAGTAGGTGGGGGCGTGTTTTATTTACTTCACTTAGATTTTTAAAAAAATGCACAGATTAGTTCACACTGCTGAGCCACACATGAATGTAAGTGAGATCACTTCTGCTCAGACCCCCTGCCCCTGCTGAATCAGCATACATTAATGGGCCGGCCCAGCGAGAGGAGGGAGTGCTACATCCACCCACAGGCCCCTAGAAAGGCCACTCAGGCACCCACTGAACCGCTAGCGGCATCATAAGAGCACAGACAGCCCAAAAAAGCAGTCCACAGCTAGAACTCTGCTACCAGCACTTCAGCCATTTCCCGAGTACCCGCGTTACCAATCCAACCCTACATTCAAGTGATGGTTCCTTCCATTTCTCCGAGGTGCCTGTTATCTGGAAACACTGGTTTGCTCTACTTACGCCAAGAGAGTGTGGTTCCTGGAAGAGCCACCGTCTAGATAAAAAGCAGTCTGCGTCACACAGAGTTGGACAGGCTTTATCCTCACTCCTTTACTGTTATCTTGAAACATGCAAGTACCTGTTCATTGAGTGAGATTGCTGTCCCACAATTCACGCATGCGTCAGTAAGTGGAACCTAGGACTTTATTTGTGAACTTTCCGAGGTTGCACATTCGAAGCTGCTTTCCGCAGTCCTCCTGTTGAGGCAGATTGATCTAAGCAGCGTTCTAATTGTGGAAAACTGGATTGAATCCTAATCTCTTGTCCATTTTTCTAACTTGAAAAAAGCACTCTTAATAATATCTGATAGGGACTTCTAGTCACAGATTCCTTACCTTAGAATATCCCCAGGCGTCGCCTGTGCTGAACGTGACTTGTGCCGAACCTATATTGGTGCCACCTTGGCACGCTGATGTTTGTTCTTTCCTTTACAATCCAGATAGTGCTCATCCGGTCTGAGCTACCCCTCAGTTGTTTTTCCAAGGGTCTTTTTCGAAATTGTCAACTCTTTTTGGATTTCCATCTCCTGGTGTGAGCATGTCACCAAAGTAACCATCTGGTTTCAAACCATGGGCAGCCTGTCCTAGGCAAATGTCAGTGACAGACCCTCACTTGGTGTGTTTGTGGTCCCTGGAGCCAGTATATGACTCCAAGCAGTGTTTAGGATTGCTGTACCACACCCCCCCAAGGCACTGAGGGAGTGACACCTCTAGCTTCTTGACATCGCAACGCTTGAGGTCCAGTTTGTGTGGGACCGTTCACGGAGCCCCTCTTGACGTTCATCATTGCATTTGACGTCATCAGTAAGGTTGGTTAAGTTAAACAATCACAAGAAGTCCAATACTCTTCGACGTCATCGCGTACTTCGAAATCATGTGATGTGAAGAGGGAGCGATGGCACACCAGGCCCCGCGAGTTGGTGGAGCCTGCTCTTGGGTCTGTTCCATGCTTTCATGATTTACCGGAGCCGGACCAACCCACACCTAACTAAAAGAGTTTTATGAGGCAATGCACCTCCTCTTTAGACAGCCCGGCCCCTCTGATGCAGCTTTGGGCCAAACAGGCACAAAAGGGGCCCCTACTGGGATCAGGCCGGTAGGTTCATCCTCCTTTTCTGCCTTAACCCAGGGATTCCTCGCAGGTTTCACAGCGGAGCCGTTGCGAGACCGAGACCTTCCTCTGCACTGGTTCCAGTGCAGATGACTTTGTTATTCCTGATTCAGGCAGTCAGACTGCAACTAAAGACATTCTTCCTGAAGCAGAGCCGCTGCCTTATTTGATGGATAAGCCTGGTGAGGGAGATGTGGGAGGGGATCTATGGACCCTTATGAAGATGAACCAGTAAAGAACAGGACAACTGTTATGAGGAACTTGGTGAGGCCAGTGGGTTGGACACTCACCTGACACTGACCTGCTTTCTCCTCCTACTGTAGCTACGGAGGAGGGAGCCTCGTTTGCAATGGTGGTGCTGAGGTCCTTGACCATAACCTACTCTTAATGACATTTAAGACTAATGTTTCGATGGAGGTGCTTCAGCCTGGAGTCAATCCCCTCAGAACCCTTAATCCCATTCAATGAAACCCTTACAGGTGTCCTACTCGGGGGCCTTGTTCAAGCACCGCACAGGGGCTCCTGTGACTAGGACAATTTCCCGTCGTCCCGCTCCTGAGGATCCCAGTTTCCTTACACTGCATCCCACGTGGAGAGCTTGATGGTCCAAGCCTCCTCATCCGCTATCCACCCTGGCGCTTTGCCTATTCCTCTGCCGGATAGGAAATCCAAGTGGCTGGTCACCTTCAGTAAGTGAATGTTCTCTTCCAGTGTGGCACTGCAGTTGGTGAACACCATGTGCCTGTTAGACTGTTATTCCCATACACTGTGGTATTCGGTTGCGGAAGTGCTGCCTAAGGCCCCAGAGGAGGCCAAGGCCATACTCTTAGGCTGCTGCCAGTGGGAGGGATACAGCTAAGTTAACCATCCGCTATGGACTTGCCGCGACGGACTCGCTAGGCAGAGCAATTTTATTGTCTGTGGCCTTATGGTGTCATGCCTGGCTGAGAACATCTGGCTTTTCATGGGATGTCCAGGCTTCCCTCATGGACATGCCCTTTGATGGCTCGCCCCTTTTTGGAGACCAGGCTGATTCAGCGCTGGAGCGCTTCAAAGGGCAGCAGTGCAATAGCAAAATCCTATATGGTCTCCACCCACATTCGCCTCCCACCCACCACGCCAGCAGGCCACCCAGCCTTCTCATGGCCGAGGGTGTGGTTCCCACAGAGACCACATAAAACAGGCAGCCAGCAGTCTGGTCATTCCTTCCCCCCCACCCCACCCCGCAGCTGCTGCTTCCAAGCCACTTTAGTTCGCCCTCAGGCCATCATGGGCATCCAATGTCAGACAAGGATACACCATGACCTCCCCTACTGGCGGTGAAACATCAGACCGTTTGGTACTCCAGATAGTCCAAAGGGGCTACTCCCTCCTCTTTGTGACAACCCCATCACCCATGGCACCCACTTGGCTGTCAGAAGATAGTCTCTTTTTGGTCCGGCAAGATGTGCAGGCTCTCTTTGCTAAGTGAGCCATAGAGAAGGTGCCTGCATCAGAAATAGGTCGTGATTGTTTTTCGAGCTATTTTCTGATGCCAAAAAAGGGTGAAGATCTTTGTCATTTTCCGAATCTGAGCCTTCTCAACCTCTTGTTAAAAAAAGTTCAAAATGCTCAGGCTCACTTAAGTTTTGTCTGCCCTAGATCCTGGAGACTGCATGGTAGCGTTGGACTTGCAGGACGCTATGTTCAGTCAGCCACAAGCACTTTCAGTTCACTGTCCTACCTTTCAGCCTTAGTAGCGAAACTCTGTGTTCAACAAGATGATGGAGGTGGTCGAAGCTCCTCTCCTGCGGTCAGTGAGTTCAGTCATCCCCTACCTCGACGTCTTATCTGGTAGAGACCCTGTCTAGCCGCACATTCCTTACGACCTTCCCACCCTCCCTGCTCTGTGCACCGATTAAGGTGGAAGGGGCACCCTTTTAGGGGTTTTAGTCTTTTTTTTTTTCTTTCACCAGTGGTCGGTTCTCATTGTGGCTCCGTGCTCCTAGCGTGAAAAGTCCTCAAAATAACTGACCTCAGTGGGGAGAGGTGGCGCCTATATAGGTTCTGTACATGTGACTTCCAGCGTGGATAACACTAAGCCTACTGGCATGCAGGGGTACTTCTTGAAAATCTTTGATAGCCACTGTGGTTTTAAACATTCATGTATCACACACCACACTCTAGCCTCATTACTGCTGTTTTCTCTTCCTAGAAGTTAATATTTAATTGGCCCCTCTTCATCATACATAAACAACGTTCTTGTTTTAAGAGATACAGAAGTGCAAGAGGGTGATATCTAAAACTGACAAAAACTGATCACAGCTGTGTGTGTTGTGCTCGGGAGGAGGCCATCTGGGGCAGCTGGAAACACAAAAGGCGCGCAATCTAGGGCAATAATCATCTGGCCAGTTATAGCTGAACTTGCTGATGGCTTCTGCTGAAGTGACTCATGTCTCCCAAGTGCTGTTCTTGAGGTCCTGGGGACCTTGAGTGTGTCAAAATGTGCTTCTAAACAGCCTGAAAAACCTTGTGAATTAAAACGTTTTGGCTCCAAAGACCTCTGGAGGACCGGGTAAGACCTGCCAAGTCAATCCGGCGGAGGTGCATTTCAGCGGGACCAAAAATTCAGGTTTCTCTCGTGCTAAACCTTTTTTAAGAGGCAAATCTGGTTCAGCAGAACATTGTGGAGAGAGTATCCGGTTTAGTGATGCCCTGTTTGGCTTGCAGCCTAGCCCCGCTGGAGGACTCCAAGCTCCAAAAAATGAATTCCAAACTTAGAACTCTTCAACAGGTAAAGGCTCTAAAAGTATCCAGGTTGGAAGGTACTTTACTTAAGAGCAAATTTTGCTTTTCTCTCACCTGGAGCTTTCCTGCTAAAAGTCAACTGCTACACTGGGACCTCATCCAGAGCTATATTGCCTCATAGAGCCCTTCTTGGCCACAGCCTGCTGCCCTGCTGACTTTCCTTTCAGAGACTGAGTCAGAAGATAAAATTTCTGACCAGGATTAACCTGGTTTCTGTATCCAACTGGCGCTCCGTCATGGTCAGCCTTAAATCACCCCTGTCTGGTGCAGCCAGAGGACAGAAGTTGGCGCTTACCTCTTTTTTGTGCTATTTTTAAATTTCAACGTTGAAAATTCCTAATTCCTGGTCCCGAATTGGATTTTTGTCATTTTGATGTAATGTTGTCTGTTCAAGTAATCTATATTTTTATAATTTGGAGTGGGATTTTTATTGTGCTGGGTTTTCCATGTATTAACTGTTGTATACTTCTCAATGCTTTACACATTTTCTCAAGTTGAGCCTGTCTGCTTTGTGCCATAGATACCACGGGCTGAGCTCAGGTTTACACCACTAAAACCTTTATTGGACCTAACAAGAATAGTGACATTATGACTTGTGGTGGATGACCACCAAACCGCATCTGATAATACTCATCCTCACACTTAAACAATCCTTGGGAGTGCCTCAGGGTAAGGATATAATTCCAGCAGTTATCCAGACAATGTCTTACAATAACTTTAAAAAATAAGTTGATTCTTTTAATGTCCCCTCTCAAACTGATGACCACAAACTGTGTTATCAGCATTTAATAACATTCATGATATTGGAGTTAAGTTTCATGATTACATTCGTGCAATCTTCTATTGGATGAGCAGTCATTGCTTAAAACTGAACTCTGGTAAGACCGAAGTCATTCTGTTTGGGAACAGTCCCCTGTTTTGGACAGTATCCTGCTAGCCACATGAGGTGGGTGCACTCCCGGATACAGTTAAAAAGGCAAAGAATCTGTGAGTTACAATTGACGACCAATTGAATTACTCCTGTTAAATAAATTCAGTCATGTCCTCTTCATTCAGACTTTAAAATTGATCAAGAAAATGTTGTCTTTTATTCCCATTAGTGCAAAGAAAACAATTATCACCACCTTAGTTTTGTCTAAAATTGATTATTGCACTGGTCTGTATCTGAGTTTGCAAGAGCAATACTTGAATAAATTACAGAGTCTGCAAAATGCTGCTGCCAGGCTTCTCCTAGGCATTCCCAAGTTTGTCTGTTTCTCAGGCCATTAACTATCTACACTGTTTAACGGTTAGAAATCGTATACAATGTAAGGCACCCTGCCTGGTCTACAAAGCGCTTCACGACACAGGCCCTCCTTTTCCTAAGACAGTCCTTCAAGTGGTATTTGCCCAGTTGAGTTCTACGATCTCAAGGAGCAAAACATGTGGTAGTACCTAGATTCAAGAAGTCCAAGTGGGGTGGAAGCAGCTTCATCCTCCGAGCAACCAAAGGCTGGAACATGCTACCACTCCATATTAAGGCTTCTCCAACACTGCTTGCTTTTAGAAAACAAGTAACAACCTGGATTTTAATAACTAAATTTAATGTAAGTTTATTCAGTTGTGTTCATATTTGCACTAGCGCCAATACACCCCGGGGTAATAAAGCGCTTTAGAAAAATGCTGAACGTAACCTCATCCCAATTCAAGTGCTTTTGATTCTGAATGTCTGTGACAGCATAATTGTGACTGATATAGCCCCACCTGATTGAATACTGATTTACAAATTATGCTACCACAATGTTAGCTTATTGCCGCTGTCTTCTGTTTAGCGCCCATCCACGTAACTGGCAACTGCAATTCTCTCTCAGGGGATCTTCATTGATTGTCATAAGCACTGATTAGTCCCACCCACGTGTGGGGATCCCGGAGCAGTTCTTTCAAAGTCGCCTCTGCTGCTTCTTCAGACTCTGAGGGAAGTTTGTGCACTTTCATCCATGAAAGTCTCTCTGATTTAGTCAGGGCACTTGAATAATGTCTCAATGTTCAGCCATGTCTTGACGCTGCATTATGTCTCCACTTCTACGTCCCCCTGAACATAGACGGTGACCTCCTCCTCCTCGATGTGGTAAGAACTGTTGACGTCGCAACAGCTCTTGACAGCACGCAAGTAGGTGCAGTACCACTTCTCAACATTGAATGGGAGTTCTTTCCCTAGCTGCTTTCTTTTTCAGTCCTCAGAAAATGACTTTAGGGCACTGGTAGAAGGTGCAGTTTCGCCTCACCAGTTAGAAATCTTACCAGTCAGGGAATCTTGCCGTCTGCAGTGCTCCAGTTGGCCATGAAGGCGAATCTTCTATCTCTTCCCCCCCGCCCCCAAGCCCCTTTAGTGCCCATGGAAAGGGTCTTGCTGTGGCGACATGTCTTGTAGTCTGTCAGGCAAACATAAGATACAGATCCTGTGCAGGTCTGTTTTTACAATTGTTCTGCCTCAGTCTGGGAGGTTCGCAAAAATGGAGAGCCTTTTGCAAAAAATTTAATGAATTTCCTCTCAGGAAATTATTTAAAAATGCTCTACTCTCTAAAGAACGTAGTGTTTCAGTTTAAAAAAAAGTTTAAGATTTTTGTGGAAAAACACGTAATAACGGCAGACTTCTTCTACAGGATCCTGTCACCAGGAGTCAGAAACAACAACAGAGTAAACTGGCACCTACTGCATAATGGGACACTGGAGGTCAGACGCCCTTTATAGGACAGTGTCTTATTTACATTGCTTCAATGCTTCAGCCTATACAGGCTACATTGCTATGTATTATTCCTTAGCTTCCTTTAAAAAGAAGTAAAAAGTGTTTGTGAATGATGATTTTAAAACATCACTTTTCATTTTTGTTTAAGTGATTTTAATGGGGGTGACGCTTTTTTCCTTCAAAATTTTGAAGTAATTCCATAAACGTTGGCAATAAAGCCGGTTTTTAAGGCTGCAAAAAATTCTAAATGTTTGTCTCATGTTTCCTGGCCTTTGCAAAGTAAGGCGCAGTAGATGTGACTTTAAAAGAACTGCTCCGGGAATCTCGCATGTGGGCAGGATTATTCAATGCTTATGATTTCAATGAAGTTTCCCCTAAGAGAGAAAACTAGGATTACAGGTGAGGAACCATTCCTTGGTCATGTTATTGTGCCCCCCCCCCCTCCCCCAGACCTTCATTTCTGATTTATTGGTCCATTGTAGTACAAGTGGTCTCTCCCTTAACCCATAACTTGTATCTTGGCTTTATGTGAAGTGTTCTGTAAAGCCCCATTGTTAAAGCTGCAACACAGAAAACTGCTAATATATACATAATTAAACTTGTTCTGCAGGTTTGTACCTTTTTTCTCGAAACAGTTTCTAAATTTCCAACAGATTCTTTACCGTTTTTTCTAGTCCTCCTTGCACTTCAAAGTGGAATGAGTGCTTCCATCCTCTTGACCAAAAAATTGCTCTGAGATGATGTGATTCAGTTCCCTGATGATTACAAAACTAGTAATCGTATTGTTTTGGGAATCTCTTGTCTGAAATAGCTGCACTGTGAGATACCTCAGAAGCATCCTTTGGAAGTAAACCAAGACAATTCTACAAGCAATAGGACTGCTGCCCACCTCAATGCTTTTTCCCATTAGTGTACTTCTCCGAGTAGTTTAACAGTATAATGTGGATTAGGCTGCACTACAGTATATTAGTGCTAGCTAGGGTACTGTTTGGCATTGCATGTTGACACTTTTTTAATGTTTTGAGTACTTTCTACAAATGCCTTCCACTCAGCATTATTCGTTTTTTCAGACTTCAAAGGATGACCTGTTGTTAACTGACTTTGAAGGTGCTTTGAAGTTTTTCCGGGTACAGCTGCCAAAGAGGTATCGCTCGGAAGAGAATGCCAAAAAACTGATGGAGCTAGCTTGCAATTTAAAGGTAGGCAGATATAATGGATGTTAGTGATGTTGCAGTTGTTGCTTACAAGTAAATCTCAATTGTAAGAACCCTCAGTGTAATTTGAAATAAATTTACCTGTGTGAGTGGAATGTTTGCTAAAATTGATCTAAGCAATGTGCTAATTTTGGGAAACTGCATTAAATCATAACCTTTTTTCCATTCTACTAACTTTTAACAAAGTTCTCTTCATAATCATGTCAAATCGATGATTAGATTAAACAAAAAAGTGATGGGTAGGTTGCTTGAATTAATGTCAGCCACTGGTATTTACACGGGATCTCACCTCAGTCCATCATTGTTTTCCAACGGTGCCACCTCAGATAACACCCAGCCACATGCAAATCAGCCTCGCCTCTGCTCAAATAGAACCATCCAGCCCGAACCGGAACACAAGCAACCGAAGACTGGTTTGACCCTGGTTGGGGCTCTTCAGTCAGGTGCAGCCTGGTTCCAGTGGAAAAGTGAGCACAGAACCCTTATATAAGCATTCTCGTTGCACTTAGAAATGCACACTTAAATAAACAAAACGTGATGGGTGCGATGCTTGAATGAATCTCAGTCACTGGTAATTAATCAGGGACACAGCTCAGTTCATCATTTTTTTTGCCTACCAGCCTCTATCAGATTAGACTAAGCCATATGTAAATCAGCTTAGACCCTGCTCTTTTGGATACTTCAAACTGATGACTGTGCTCTTTAAGTGTTCTTGCATGTATCCAAATAAAGTTCTGAAACTTAATGTTCAGTCTCTTACCTGTTATTTTCATAAAATAGTCGAAATTGCTTGCTGTTAAAATTTTAAAATGTTTGTTCAAACATTTGTTGAGCCGAACAGCCTGATTGAAAACCGCATCATTTCATTTGATCGGTGTTTGTGCTCCCTGTATACTGAAGAAAGAGGGTAAGGTCAATTTCTGTTTAGTAAAAGAGATGCTGTAAGCCCTTGACGAATGGTGTATGCCACCCTAATATTGTCATTTTTATGTAGGCATTAAACAGGGTAATCAAACATGGTACTCTGTGGTGAAAGTGCCCTGAGTCAGTAGGGGCACCAACTATGAAATAAATTCAAGGAGGGCAACCTAAAACTGTCATTTGTTATCGGTAGATAAGTACTATTTCCAGACTTTGGGATGAAGTTATCTCAGCTTGGGTAACTAGATAGGAGTATCCTCCATGGGAACAGTCCAGCCCGAACTGCCAAGCCATGCCTTCCCTGGACCGGAAGCAAGCTTCCGAGGACCGGTTTCTGGCATTACAGCCGTCTTCAGCCCGGCTTGCCCTTTTGTACCGCTTTTGGCCGCCTTAAGTGTGGCAGGGTATGCTCAGACGTGAGTCCCTTGCTCACTTTGCCACTGGATTCAAGCAAGCCGGGCTGAAGACGCGGTAATGCCAGAAACCGGTCCTCGGAAGCTTGTTTCCGGTCCAGGGAAGGCATGGCTTTGCAGTTCGGGCTGGACTGTTCTAATGAGGCACAGGGTCAGACTGATTTGCTTATGGCCATGTCTGAACTGGGGTGGCAGAGTGGGCTAAAGAACGGTGATGGATCAAACCCAGATCTTTTGACTGGGTGTGAGTGTTTGATTGGTTCAGATGCTCCGTCCATCACCACCCCCTTTTTTACCATCCTTGTGGTGGGGCAGCACGCGCACAGTTTAACAGCACCACTATGCTTCAGACCGGCAGTGCTTGCAGAAGGGCTGCTGTGGTGACCCTCAGATACTGCAAAGACTCCACACTAAGGCTGCCCTGCCGCAAGGGGCAACACTGGCATTTCACAGACAGGGTAGGCTATTTAGGTCTCGCCTGAGCCAGCGCATGCGCTGTTCTGGTGGGACATTTAGTGAGTGGGCTTTAAAAAGCAGACCACAGCTTTTTGTCTGTCCTTGAGCGTGCGGTTACGCGCACAGTTACAAGCAAAGGCTCGTAACTGTGTGCGTAACCACTCAACCTCTTCAGCTTGCTCGCGCTTCAATGCTCCTCCCCCACCACAGAGCGAGTTTCACGGCTGCGTGTCTTGTTTCATGTGTACAAGTAATTGCCTTTGATTTCACTTCAAAAGCTTGTTCTTCAAAGGCATCATACTTTTCTCTGGTATGTATTTATTTACACTTGAAATTGACTGGTAATCTTGTTGCTTTCAGCATTCCACAGTGTTTTCATTTTCACTCCCCCGTCGCCTCTTCCCCCTCCCAATCTTCAGAGTGCATCTTTTTGCTCCCCCCACCTCACGAACCTGCAAGCACTTCTCCTTTTGGGCATCCTTACAGCGTGCGATCACTTACTTTCACTGCTGTCACGCGCACAACTCCCGGGCTTGTTTCACCATGTTTTCAGTGGCTACTTGTGTGCCTTTTTTTGCAGTCGGCTTCACTTTACTTTTGATTGTCTCGTACCTCCTCCTGCTCTGATTCAAAACCCTCTCTCTCCATCTCACCCTTTTCTGCCTCAACTCCTTCGCACTCTGCCTGGGTTCGTTTCACACTGGGATTGAGCAAACATTCCACCATTCCCCCAGGGCACAAGCAGGGACCTCCTTGCGGTCTCCCATGTTAACCTCCTTGCGGTCTCCCATGTTATTTGTGCATTCTCCTGTGCACCCAGGACAAAGCAGGCATCCGCATCAGTTTGCCTTTGTAGTGCGATGGGCTTCCTCGAGACTGGTGCACATATCGACTTATACTTAATAATTTGGCGTGTTTAAAAGTGCACCATTTTTTAATGGTGCGCACACACTTGTTTCTATTTAGTTCCTGCTCGTGTTCAGCTTTGGAGCCGTATTCAATTGCATCTTCCCTCCTCCTCCTGACCCATACAGCGGATGAACAACCTCCCAGCTTCCTCTAAGGATGTTCAGGGAATTATATTTGAGAGCTTTCCTTAAATGGTGTCATATTAATATAGTGCAATGCATGAATATGCTTGACTGCCTTTTATAATCAGGGTGTAAACATTTTCTTCTGTACTCTGGCAGCCTCGCATTGCCGTTTTTTTTCATTGGGGATTATTTCAGCAGGAGGTGGGTCTAGTTGATTGACAGGGCCTGGCTACTCCCGGCATGCGCCGTGCATCCCATCATATCCCTTGTGCTGCTGCACAAGTGATTCCTGGGGACCATGTTGTTAGATTTCTGCCTGCATTCCAAGAGGTAATAAACATTAGCATAGCCAATAGGTCTCGCCTTTTGGACCTTATAAGAATTTAGTTATGCAGCACAATATCCTTACTGCAACAACGTTAACTGTTGCATGGCTAAACACTTATAAGGTCCCAAAAGCGGGACCTATTGGCTATGCCAATGCTTGTTTTAAGACGGTACTCTGCACTTCACTACAATTGCAGTCATCATGTGACTTCCTGCACTTACTGTTTCCAGACACAGCATCACTGTACTGGGATGTGTAACGGTGGGATTAATATATTTCAGAAAGGGTTGAACTCCTGAGGCTTCATTAACATGCTTCATAGGTACTGATAGTACGAAGGCGGGAGGCTTACAGGGGCAGCAGCATGAAACAAGTTACTTACCTGTAACTGTAGTTCTCCAGTATTGCAATCTTTCATAGCTTCACATGCTTCAATCATTCCCTGTCGTCAAGATGAGAGCCCCGGTATTATTAAGAGTAATGTCCTATTATACATAGCACATTAGGCCCTAGGCCTTAAAATATTTGTAACATATCTGTCCTTCAGTAAAAAAGGACCAAACTTAGAACCAGCCAATCAGTAGACACCACCCTTTAGAACCTTCCTGGGAGAAGCTCCAGTCCCTCAGATTTTCTACTGCACGTCGAGCTAATGGAGTCTCCACTGAGCTCGGCTCAGTTTTTCTTCTATTCTCTCTATTTTGGAGTATTTTTCAAGTCCAGTTTACTACCAACTCAGTAGATCTGTCTTGAGGTGATTTAAACTGAAGCCCCCCATGTCAGATACACCTAAAAAAGGTCTCTACAGAGCCTGTGGCACTTGCAGGAAGAAAAGACTTCATATTGATGATAAACACAAAGACTACCTTTATTGCCTGTATCCTGAACACAAACCTAAGGATTGCAAGGTATGTCAGACTTTCTCCACAAAAACGTTGAAAGATCGTGAACAAAGGCTTCTTTTGTGGCTTCAGAGACTTAAAAACTGGGATACAGTGGTCTCTGATGGGGAGAGTGATACTTCTTCTAAATCTTCCACTAAAACGCCTCTAAAAAGCTCTTTAGATGACCCTGCTGGTTCGTCGCAGCTTCCTACGAAAGCACCAAAAATGTCATCTCGTTTTTCTCAAAAGCAGTCTGGGGTCTGTTAGCAAAGTTTCTCACAAAGAAAAGAAGACTGTCTACTGGAAAGCCAGCTTCAGAATCTTCTACTCCGCCTATGAAACTGAATCATACCTTCAAGAAGCCTACTTCAGCTCCACTGATGAGCAGCGTGTCAGCGACACCTCCATTGACGAGAAAATCCTCTCCTGTGGCGATTCTGCTCACATAGACGGTGTCTACAGTCACTACCGTCACTGTCTCTTCAGAACTATGAAAGTTCCAATACTGGAGTAAAGGACTGTTCTTTTTCACACAGTGCGACATGCTCAGAACCTCCTTACCTTAAATGGTTAGAGGTTAGAAACAGTGTGTACAAAGATAGTGGGTCTGATTGACTTGAAGGGAATGGTTTTGAGTGTTGAGGTGAAGTTGATAGTGATTGCCGTCGAACATTAGAGATAGTGCTGCTGTCGAAGGCCTTAGTACTGTGGGTAGGTTTGCGGTTCACTCGATACTGAGTGAGTGTTAATCTAACACCGGCAAGCTCGGACATGTGAGGGCAGATCATGCGTCATTTGCGCGGCCTGGACTTAGATCCTCCCGCCCAGTTGTGAGCCTATGAGACAGCTACAGTCTAAATTATTACTGGGATATGCATAGGCCTGGGCCTCTAGAATTATGCAGCAGGGGAGGACCAAATTATACAGTAGGGTTGACTAAATTATACAGCAAGAAAAGGCATAAGATACGGGAATTCTTTGATAGCTTTACTTCATTATTTTGTCATTTGTACACACTAACATCACTGCCTGGGCACATGTTTCACCTCATTTGTACCAGTTTAACACTTCAATACAACAATAAAAAATTGAAATGTGCCCCGTCAACCTTTGTGAAGGGTCATCCAGTGCGTCATATCTGGTTTTCCCACGTTTTAGATACTTTTCATCCTATTGAGCTAGAAACATGTTTCGGTAAGATCTGCAGACTATGCAGCAGATGGATTATATGGGATTTGGCCAATTCCATAATTATGTGGAAAAGATAGTGGTCGCAAAATTGAATACTTTCAGTGGCCCTGGCTTAGATTAACAAGCGTTCTGCTGTCTCAAGCTTTTCTGGAACTGGGTCCTCTTGTAGATGTTTCTAGAATCTAACCATTGAGCCGAGGTGTGTGTATTTTGAAGGAATGCTCTGCTTTAGGTGGTTCTGAGCGTTTTACAAATGAGGGCATGGCATATTGAGGACTGTTTCACTTGAGGGACAGCCTTGCTATCTCAACCCTTACTCAAGAGGTGTGTAGCCAAAGAGTAACCAGTGGTATAGCACTGCTGTTTCATGGCCTAATGAGAGCAGTGTACCCCAACGCTTAACCCCACATACACATGCTTACCTGTGAGGGACAACTGTTGCTGGAATTATAAAATCCATGTAACCTGTGTTGTAGCTTTGCTGTCCCAACTATTGATGAACTCTTTGGGGACTCTGTTAAAACTCTCCTGTCTCAGACATTGAGAGTGACGTAACCCAGTCAGTAGCTCTGCTGATTTAAGCATTACAGAGAGATGTGGAAACAGAGAAGGAATTTTTTTTAAGGCTTTGAAGGGAGCAGTGAAACCTGAGTTAGATCTGTGCTGCCATAGACATTTAGGTTTGTTCTGCTGGATCTTGTACTACCTACATGTGTGTAAATTAAGTATTGCTCTGCTCTTTCTAGGTGTTAGGGGTAGCAATGGAAACTGAGGGATAGCTCTTCACTCTTGACAGTCACTGAGTTCATTGCAACCCCAGGGGTAGCTCAGTTGTCACAGGCCTTACAAAGGTTTGTCACCGGAGAGGCAGCTGTTGCAACGTCATCCTCTGTGCCCTGTGCACCCCCATTTTTTGCGGATTGATACTGGTGGTAACTGACTCTGTCCCTGGGCTCTGTCTCACCAGGCCCAGCGCAATGTTGAAACACAAGTAGAAACACACACATGTATTTGGGTACACTATGTATTAGGGTACTCTTACTATTGGCATGACCTACCCTATAAGTCCCTAGTAGATAATAGGGCAGGAGGATTAAAACTACCTATAAGTTAGTAGTATAAAATAGGGCATGGCAGGTTAGAGGCTAGCAGCCCTTTTCGCACTTATATGTGTGCACTCAAATGTGTGCACTGCTGAGCACCTAAGGTCATCTTAAAAACAGCCCTGTCTTGCAAAACTGTTTTTATACGTAAATTAATTGCAAACTCGACATTGGAGGTAGTGGCACTTAAAAAGTGATAATCTACAACATTGCTACATATTGAAGACTCCCTAGATCTTAGCTAGGTGTCCTAGGGGTGGGGTGGTCATGTAACTATAAGTAGGGTCCTTATAAAAGATGTTTTATGTGCCGTGGGGATAGAGAAATTGCACATGTCACTTCCCCCACTATAGTAAAGTGCCTAACAAAATCGGCTTTGGTGCTGTGAGCACTCTGAAGTGAGAATCTATACTATTTTTGCATATTCAGGACCCCCAAGGTGTCCCAGTTGTGGGGTGGGGTTTGGGGGTGTCACACAATTACAAACATGGCCCATATAAAAGATGTTTCTTATGCCCTGATTCAGAAATGGCAGATTGCAGTTTCCCCATTACTGATGCCTAGCCCCATAGAATAACAATGAAATAGTTTTATTCAATTCCTAGCAATATATATGTGTTCATAAACTATCATTCAAGGACTTAGGAGAATGGCATTGATGAATCCAACAATATGCCATTGTTGAATAGATCCTAAAATATACGGAAAAAAGTTATAAGACTTTTTTGTCTGTAAACCAAAATCCAGCCTTCCTGCAGTCTTTCTTGATTGGTCTGAGTGAACAGGATTAGCCAAACTGCTCTGATGAAGTGATAAGTGGCTCATACAGGGAGAGGCTATGTGCTGGAGAGAGTTCTGCTACACAGGAATGCCAGAGCAGTGAGGAGGGGTCGTAAAGCATGAAGCTTCAAATGAGGAATAAGACAGGCAGGGTATGCCAGCTCCATCTGCCCCATCCCCTCTGACACAGCCAGATAGGGGGCTTAAGGAAGGAATCTGCAGATGTGGTTGTGGAGAGCTCTGGAAATGAGCCATACTTTGAGTTAGTTTAGTTAGTGCATAATGCTCTGCTGAGAATTCAGCCATGTTGAATTTTTTGACGAATAGCTTTCTGTGAGAAGATTATACCGCACTTTGGAGGAGGTGGTCACGCTCTGTGTTGTTGCCTTGCACCTCATCGGACAGGAGTACTCTCCTGCTTGACCCCATAGAACACTGAATAATTATGTGAGAGGTGCAGAGCCTCTCAGATCTGCTGCCTGAAAGTAAGAGAAGAAGGATTACCATGCTGGAAACTTGATTTGCACCATCAAGCCCTGCATTCTGACTGACTGCGCCTGCTGCATTATCTGGAACTACAGCCTTGCGGATATACCTTCCTTCTAAAGGATTAAAGAGTGGACTTCCTGCCTGCTACAGTTTAGCAGAACTCGCCTGCACCATCATCACCATCATCACCATCATCACCACCACCACCACCACCAAGAGTCCACTGCCTGGAACTTAAGGAAGAAGTTCCAGAACTTTAAAGAAGTTTCAAGCAACTTTGGAAAAAAGGTCCAAAAGGTGATGACTCAACATGGATAGCCAAGTCAGCCATCTTCAACTGTGACCCAGCCAGACTCTAGGTTCTTTCTGAAAGTCAAGCTGGTAAACCTTCACAGAATCCAGGCTGGTTAAGAGCATAGACAGACCATGGCAGAAAAAGCTCTGTTTCTGTGCAGGGCTCCAACGACGTCAGCCTGAAAGTTTGACTTTGTCCTTCTCAAGCACACCCAGATGGTGCTATAGGTTTCTAAGTGCTAGAAAGTGTTTATTCTTTGAAAATTCATATTTTTCCCAGTAGCTGCACATCTTGCAGGTTCACACATGAGCTGTCACCTCTAACTGGAAGACTGAGTGGGAATTAGACCATGATTTGATTGAGGTGACTTCTATAGATTAGCTAGTCTTGAGTCTGCTGTAACTTTGCTGTTCATTCTGTTTCTCTTGAAAGTCCTTCAGAAAGTACATGCGGTAGAATACAGTTGATACTGATTACCCTAGATTGGATAAGGAAATTTGGTAACCAGTATGTTGGCATTTAACATTTGGCCAGCCTCTTCCAAACATGATGGACAAGCTCTTGCAGCAGGATAGTCTGGTCCTCCAACCCAGTCCTCAAATGCTGCTCTAGTGTAGATTGACTTGTGCCAGTTAAAGGTTTTTTGCCTTCCTGATGACGTAACAAATATCCTCTTTGCAGCCATCTACATAGTCACTGACACACTTTTCAGCCTGGAGTCTTTTAAATCCCACCATTCTACCTGTGATTCGTTTTTCTGCTGGCACAGCAGGGTCTGGCAGTGGCTACAGTTGAGATCTGTTTTACTGCCCGGACTGCCAGTATGTGTTTTTACCAGGAATTCCTGTTTGTTTAGAGCACCCCCAGCAGTGCTTTTTCTGAAATGTTTACTTTTCTATCTCTGCCTTCATTGTTCCTCAGTGGGATTTAAATCTTTTGTTGACTTCAATGGCTTTCCCATTCTAGCTGATGCACAGTTGACCAATTTGTTCCATTACTCTCAATTTAGTATTGTGGCGGGTCCCCTCAGTTCACTTTTATGGCATTCTACCTGGATAAGTAGTCCTACGTACTTATCCATCCTTTATCCTACTCTTCTTTAATACAGACAGTAGCATCTGACTTTCCCATGGGTCTGTCTTTTACCCTTCCAACCTTCTCCCTTCCTCCTAAACCTACTCATGGGGAGTTGCTACTTAGACTGGATCTTAGCTTTGCTACATTCGGTTAGATCTATAAGCTTAAAAAAAGGCAAGGCATTTCTTGTTAGGTGGTCTTCTGTATCAAGATCTGCAAATTCTAAAGATTGCAGAAGCTACGTATTTTGAAACTTTGTGTATAATATGAAATGTTTAATTGGGGATTGTGGCCCCAAAACACAATCCAGGCCATGTGGCCACTTGATAGTTCTAAAGATTTGCACTATTCAAGGTCCAAGATTAATGTGATTTTGGACAAACCGTGGAAGGATCGTCCAATGTTGTACCATAAAGGCTACCCTAAGTGTGTCTCAATTAAAAGAACAGAAAGTGAGTGGGGTTATCTACAGGGTGCCTCACTTACAAAACAGTGATTAGTGATTGGTGGGTGTACGCGGTGCAAAAAGTATAATTAAAGGACAAAGGGAGAGCATTGGATAGTTGTCACTGGTGCACATCAGTCCATTAATGCATTTCATAGCATATATTACAGTACATATTCGTTCCCTTGTGGGGATTTGCCGGGGTGTCACTGTCCGGCAAATCCCCACAAGGGAATAAATGTTGTCCTTTAATTATACTTTTTGCACCACATATACCCACCAATCACTGTTTTGTAAGTGAGGCATCCCTGTAGATAACACCTGTAGATAATCCCCTTCACTTTCTGTTCTTTTGTTTTTTTAATTGAGACACACTTAGGGTAGCCTTTGTGGTACAACATTGGACGATCCTTCCACGGTTCTTGGACCTTGAATAGTGCAAATCTTTAGAACCATCAAGTGGCATATGGCCTGGATTGTGTTTTGGAGTCACAATCCCCAATGAAACATTTCATATTATACACAAAGTTTCAAAATACGTAACTTATATAATCTTTAGAATTGTGTCTAAATTGATTCTCCTTTTTTCACTAAAGTGCAATGAGCTGTGCCTTATGAGAGTGTAACGGGGGCCACTTGGCCAGAGGTATGAGCATCAAAAAGTGTGATCATTAATCCGCCATTATGTGAAGCAACATTTTGGGGTTGTCAACACTAACTTATAAATTTATAATTAATTTTATAAATGGCGCTATGAATTTGATGTATGTAAAATGTACAAATTGAATTATCACCATGATTTGTTTCGCACATGCACTAGGAACCATCCGTGTATATATTTTGCGGAAGTCTGTCTTCCAGCTCTATAACTGGTTGGGAACACTATTGGTCCTTTTTCTATTTTCTGTAAATACACTTTTTAAATGGTGGATATGCAACTTGTAAACTTGGCTTGTCCACTAAAATATGAAGGTTAAGAGGATACTGCCAAGGTAAACACTAATACTAGGTTGTTTTGCTGGAAGGCATACTGACACGATTTGCATCCATAAGACAGGGTTTCATTGGTACTGTTGTGAAGAAGAGCGTCTGCTCGAAACGCGTCGCCATTGACTAAAACACTTTGAAAAACAAACCCTGGTGTGCGAGTCTTTTTCCTACGAGTGGACTGCCTGTGGGACTTCCAGACATATCTATATCTCAAATGAAAGGAAAAATCTGCACTCATGAACTGGGCAAATGTGCTCTTTATTTTCTTTCTATTAGCTGCTGCAGCGTTCCTGACACGTTTCGGTCGGTACGACCTTGATCACAGGTGAAATCAATCTAGTAACAGTCTCAGTTCCACTTATTTATATTCACGCCCAAAATGGGCTCCCTCGTGGGTGTTGCAATGATTGTTGGAACTCGTAGTCACACCAAATATTTCATTATCAAAGCCCCAGTGGGATAAATCAATTTTAATGTCTATCCCGCACCCCTTTACCAGGCCAATAAAAACACACATTTAGCAGCCAGTTGTTCCTTTTGCAGAACAATATCAAAAAAGGTTGCTTGGACCCATACTGTAGACAATCCTGATTAATCTGCAGGAAGATAGCCACCACAAATCCAAACGAAATGACTTGTTTTTCTGTGACTAGATGGGTTGGAATCATTAACTTAAGCACAGATGAATTATTTTAGTATGAATTTCACAGAGCTCTTGGTCCCTGTCAGAATGTATGCTACTTAATTACTGAAGTAGGATGGGGAGCAGCCAAAAAGCTATTTACATTTGTATGCTCCTTAGAGAGAACTTTAAAACCTTTATTGTTATAACCCATGGCCTATTCAGAAGTGCCTTCGCTGTGATGTATGATTTTGCATATCCCTTGAATGCCAGCGCACATGTATGTGTAATATTAAGGTATTTACTATATTGTCCTACGACAGAGCATTGACAACAAGCTCTTAGGAATTCTGAATGTGCAAGCAAGTCAAAAGGTATAGAAGCAGTCCTGGCTATCTTAAGGGAATACTTATTAGGAAATGCATCAAGACATTTGTAGTTATGTGTACATTTATCAAAATTGCTTTCTTTCTATGGTTTTTGCTCCGTAAGATACCTGTGATTGTTTGGTCTATTGCAGTACCTTTCTTTGCAATCTCCTTTAAGTCTGTACCTTCTTTTCTTTTCCGCCAGTGCATTAATAGTATGCTTTCTTCTCCTCGTATTCTTCAGTATGCAAAAAGTTTGCTCTGCACTAAGAACTGGAAATCTCAAGATAGAAAACCATTTGAAAATGGGATCAAGATGGCATTCTTGCACAATAAAATGCTATTTAATAACTTTTGATAGTATGGAACACATCTAAGACTCCAGACAAACCTGATGTGTTCTGAAATAGCAGCTATTAAAGAAGGTTATTTAATGGCACTGCTTTTTTAGGGATGTATGTGACCCTAAGCTTTCTTGTACAAAACAGTTGCTAGATCTTTCCTAAGGAAACGAAAGCAGCATGTGATTATGCTATCTGGAAAAAGTTAAGTAATCAATAATGATGCAGATAATTTTATCTGAAGGTTGGTCAACATTAAAGCAGTGCCATTAAATGAGTGCTAATTGATGACACTGTTAGCCAAGTACTACTTGTGCATTGGCAGTAGCCTTTGTCTAAGTTTGGTAAGTATTTGTTCTCATAAATATAACGTAACAGCAATTAGTCATCTTTCTTCAATCCTGGGTAATGTTCATACAAATACTTGTGATTTATGATGTTTGTTTTATCTACAGATTGGTCTAAAAAAATTAAAGAAATATGAAAAAGAATACCATACTATGAGGGAACAGCAAGCTGAACAAGAGGATCCTGTAGAGAGATTTGAGGTATGTTCGTCAAGCAGCCAAAAACTGACATTTCAAACATTTGGCTCAAATGTAATTTTTGCTAGAATTCATTGTTTTGAATGTTTGTCCAGTTTAAAACTTCTAATGCAGAATTGGCCCTGAGGACAATGAGTTGTAACCTTCTATTCTTTGATGGCATTAGTTTATTTTGTTAAATGATACACAATGATATGAACACCATTTCAGCAGTACATATAATGCATGTGGAGGGGCCTGTATTATCCTTGATAGTTGTTTTTGATCTTGTTTATCAAGAATATTTTGTCAATGAAACAGATTTAAGTTCTTATGAGCAATTTTAATAGAAATCCCCAGTTGAGATGGGGTGGGCGGATTTAACTAAAAACTCTGCAAGATTCTATGTAGTTCTGCTAATGGCGGAATTCCGGTCCATGGCTCTGCTCGCACTGATTTTTAGTGCTGGGAGCTTGTGAAATCTCATGGGGAGGCAGTGTAGCACTTGTTTTTTCTTGCTCGCGCTCTGCGGCGGTTGGCAGTTTTTGTCACACTCCTCGCTCCCAGTGGAGCACAGAGTGGGAGAAAGTCCGCACTCTGCCTGTGGAGCGTAGTTTAATGCTCACCCCTAATGCTGAACACTCCCTTGAATGCTGGGCACTTTAAAAAAAAAAAAAAAAAGTTTCCATAAGTAGGACCAATGTGCCATGTTTCTCCAACTATAACAGTGTTGCAGGAAGTGTTGGTATCTAGCACTGTCCCAACCCTTACATTTTCTTTGCTAGGTTAGATGACTATAATACTATTATTTGAGAACTTGGGATTTCTCGCCATATTATGTTAGATGACATCTCACTGACTTTAAAGACTGTTGTTCACTGTTGCCTTTATCTACGGAGTTCAAGTTCAAAATAGCAGCATAATGTGGCCCTGTTAAGGCTCTGTACATAAATGTTTTATACATTTACTTAGTGCTAGAACAAAGGAGTATTCCTTTGTGAAGTTGTATCTATGACTACACTTGAGCACATTTTTGACAGGAACACTTTGTTCAGCTTCATTCTCCATGCTCGTTGATGGTAGATATGCAATAGGAAATATTTTCATTCTTGCCTTTTCACGGCTTAATCTTGGGCTGTATATCTACTTGTATAAGATATTCAACAGTTCTACACACAAAGCAGGTGGCTGTTGCCCATTGGTGTCTGCTTTGTCTTTGACCAGTGGCGGCAAATGCAGTACAAAGAGGAAAGGAATGCTTTGTTTTCAAGTTCCGGCGGACTCCTATTTACCAGTGAAGGACAGCGAACAGGCTATTCATTTAGTTGTCGGCATGTATAGTGATTAACGTTTTCTAGACGTCTGACTTAGTTTCAAAAAGTGTGACTGCATGACATTATTTGCTTTTTTTTAGCATGTAAAGACGCATAGCACAAAATGTTGCATGATGCATATATAGGTAATAGTCAGTGGAGGAGAGTGACCTATTTTTTACAAAGCACATGGAAGAGAAATTATCTCCTCCTGGATGGTTTGCTTGTGGATTTGTGAGTGAATTAAAAATGTAGACTTTAGGTGGGATCATAGAAATATTGTTCAAAGGCACTAGAAATAGGGACAGACTTCTTTAGAATGGAATCCTGAGACTTTAAAATAATCCTCATTACTTCATGCATTTCCGCAAAACGCTGTATGATACAACCTCACTCAATATCTCAGTTTGCTCTCCCAATATATTAGGTCGAATTGTGTCCTGACAGAGGTCAGTGAATCACACTGGTCTGTAAAAAATGTGTATTAGATTTTATAGCTCAGAGTGGTCTTTTATTGATAGTAATTTATGCCGCATTACATAATATTTAAGCAAAATTAATATTTGGATACATTAGAGATAGTCCGTGCAACCAAGAGACACCTTTGAACTACTTTGCCAAATTAGATTGAACAAGCTTGGGTTAAATGGAGTTAAGATAAGTCCATCACCCCACAAATGGCACCTTCAATGTACTATGGGGAGGGGCACCTGTTGGCAATTAGAGCCAGCCTTTAATGATGACGTGCTTCCAAAAGGCATCTCCTTGTAGATAGTGGCAGTGTACACACTTCTTTATTTCAGTAAATGACTAAAGGTTTTTGTGACTGACGCAGTGGTGTATTTATGTTTGAAAGTAATAAAGTGGGAGGCTTTTACGGATACTGTTGCCGTTCCATAATGTCATTAAACCATATTGAATAGCTTTGGAAGATTTTATTCCCATTCACTTATGATACGTTAAAGAAAAAATGTCAAAAAGTAATTTATCTTTTTTTCTTAAGCGCGAGAACAGACGTCTCCAAGAAGCAAACATGAGACTTGAACAAGAAAATGATGACCTTGCCCATGAATTGGTTACAAGCAAGATAGCATTACGGAAAGATTTGGATAATGTAAGTCTAACTTAAAATAGGATTTTTATTTTCAAGACAGCTAAAGACTAAACAAATTAGACAGAAGTTTATATTGTGTGGTGGCTAAAGGCACCTGGCTTTTCCATAATTGTAATAATTCTTTCCCAGCAGCCACTGGTTTATATTGTGAGCATTAAGACAAAGTAATCTCTGCCATACGATATAAAAACATTATTTTAGGCTTCATTGATGTATTACAACACACAATCGAAAACTGCTTTACTCCCTGTATATTTTTGAACTTGAACTGCTTGACAGCTTTTCTTTTTTTGATTTTGTTAATTTCCTTCTTTCTGGCTCCTAAATACTGTAAATGTCAGGATAGCTGTGCTTTTTGCTGAAACAAGTGTGAAAGTCTTCATGAAAATAAAATCTCTGTGTGAATTAGAACCTGTAGGTACTCTTGATACATTATATTCAACCCAACTAAATATGTCAATAAAGTGACTGGAACAAATAGATAATTATACTCAAGGAACCGGAACCTACCTGATGGGCCAGAAGCTGTGTAAGGGGAGGAAGGTAGAGCACGGGGAATCATATTGACCTGTATTTGTGTTGTACTGCCATGCACTGTTAAACCTAATTAAATAAAAAGATTTATTTTTTTAAGTCAATACTTTAATGGATTCACTCTGATCAGGTTCTGTTCACCACTAAATCCTTAACCTAAATTTGATCATTACTTTTAGGGACTACTTTCTGTAACCTCCCTTTAGACATTAGAAACACTGTATTCTGATGGATACTTCTAACCGCAAAGTCCTCATCTTGAGAATATCCCCAGACTCTGGACTAAACCTGGAAGGTATTTCAGCATAGCCCATGTGCGCCAGTAGATGGTGTTGTGCAGCTCTGTGTCAACTTCAGAGCTGATGGCTGTATGTAGGCCCCACCCAAGAGCTGTGATGTCAGTTCATTCCTTTGCGACCTCTAGTACTTGTATCCAGAGCTAGACCCTGACTTGCTTTTTCATCAGTTGAAAAGTTTTATTGTCTAAACATTTCTCAACATTCTGCAAGGGAACATTTGCACTCCTACAACCACAGGGTTTAGCTTTGTAGGGACTTTCACAAACAGGAGTCTGTGACAGATAACCACAAAGTGTTGCTCTGGTGTTTTGGATCAGGCTAAGTCTCCAAGTCACGCGAGGCGTGTGTCCTGATAAACCAGAAGGCGATCCAGGATGGCGAAGCCAAACTGTATGTCGCTGTACATGACAGGAAGTTGCATAAGGTATGCACCCACTTGGAGTTGAGGACACAGACCCATTCCAGCTCTCTGGGCTGCTCCAGTGGCAAGTCCTTGTTGTAGCCTGAGTCTTCAGGTAAGTTCCAATCCAAAAACAAAAAGTCCAAGTGGGTTTCATCCCAGGCTTACCACTCTCTTTCTGAGAAGTAGCAAAAGCATCAAGGTGCCTCTTGGTCTCACTCCTTGTCCCCTACAGAATAGATGATTCTGCAGCTGATCCAATGAATCCTGAATTTTCAGGGTCATCGATGATATCACAACAGATTGTGGCATTTATGGAGGCCATGCTTTAAATCTTAGACACCCTCTGGTGCGTACTTTAGCCACACTGATCCACTGAAGCCTCCAGTCTGGTTACTGCCATCGGGTCTACCCTCTGGGTCATCTGTTCCTCCTGAAGCCTCTTTGGGGTCATCTCTGACTTACATGCTGACTCCATACCCTGCACCACAATCTATGCTGGTTCTTTCCGCGTTTACTTGGCCGCAACGCTGAAGACACCAGATAAGGATGCCGTTCCCATTGTTTTGTCTAACTGCAAACCAAACCTCTGACACCTCAACTAGAGTCTGTTCTAGCACTGCTTTGACGCTTCCAGACCCAGGTTAATCTGACTGATAAGGCAGTGCCTTTGCCTAAGAGTCGTCCTGCTGATCGGACTCTGACCAGAGTCGAGCAGCTTTAGGTGATGATGGTGGCGGTAGGGATGAATTTTCCCCACAATGAGACAATGACAATTTTTATCTGGACCTACAAGAGGCCGGTAGATTGGACACTTCCTCTGTGACAGGGCCTGGTTCTCCCTCTGGCTCTTCCATGGATGAGTCAGCTGCATTTGCCATAGTCATCAGACAAGCGGCTTATGTTCTAGACCTACGGTTACCTTTTGTTGAGGTGAACTAACATCTTCATAGAATTGTACAACTTTGACAGACCTCATCTGATCATTTGCTGCTGTTCAATGAAGCCCTGACACCCTCATGGGCACTTGGGCTAAACTCTGCTCCTGTAAACAGACTGGCGTTTCAGCATCCATCCATCATTTGTTCCTTTTGCTTTTGTAGCTCTAAGTGGGAAGGGTATACCCAGACGTGGGTCCCGTGCTCACTGCGCCACTGGATTCAAGCTAGCCAGGCTGATATGGGGGTGATGCCCTGAAACCGGTCCCAGGATGATTGCTTCTGGAAGGACCTGGCTTGGCAGTTCAGGGTGGACTGTTCCTATGAGGAGCAGGGTCAAGACTGATATGCATATGGCTCGATCAAAACTGGGGTGGCGTGCAAAAAAACCAATGGATTAAACCCAGATCTTTGTGACTGGGGTGAATGTTTGCATTGTACAGTATTCTGTTGATCATTTATTCCTTTTGCTTTTGTAAACAGACTGGTGACACGACTCCTCAGAACAACCCTAAGTGACACTGCCTTTCGGACGCGGCATCCTACAACGGAGAGCCTGGATTTCAGGCATCTAGTAGCAGGCCTAATCCCAATTTTTTATCTACAGTGCCCCTCCCCCGATAGTCGAGAAGATCCAAGGCATTTGGAAAGAGGATGTTTTCATCAGCTAGCCTGGCCCATCAGTCAGTCCATACCAGCTGTTTGTGGGGTAGGTAGTCCCATGTCTTTTGAGGCACGGTCTGACTGGGGAGAAAATAGGCCTGGGCACCACAATAAGTGGCCCTCAATAACGAATCACATAGCTAAAAAACTGGCCTACATTTGCAAATAGTGCAGCTTTGCACTTGTTGTATAGGTGTTCTGCCAGGTATGATGGGTGACTGCATGCATGTGTGCTTGCTGTTGCCAGGGTTTGTGGTGATATTGGGGAAATCAACTGTGAAAACCGGCCCAGCAGACCATCAAACAGGCCCATAAACAAAACAAAAACAGCCCACACTCTGACTTATCAGACCAGGCCTGAGCACTGCCTGAATGTCCTATAGGCCAGTCCAAGTCTGCTGTGTCGTGGAGATCGTGTCATAAATTCCAGAAGAGTTCTGAGCCTACTGCATGGTCATATGGTCAGGCCTACACAGGACTGACAGTTTAGGTGAGTTGTCGGATCTAGTGTGGCGCTCTACTCCACGCATTAGTGAGATTCACAGGCTTTTTGTCTGACATTCTAGCAATATATTCGTGGATATGTGTTTTGGTGGGTCTCACCTTTTTTTATCTGTTATATTGCTGGGGTTCACAATAAACATGCCTTAATCACACCGAACTCCTGTGTAGAGGCTCACTTTCATCAGAGCCATCTTGAATATGGTGGATCTTTGGGCCTAGTTTTTTTTATACTTGGTCTCCTGGCGCGTAGGGATGTCCGCTAGGAAGGTGGTTTTCAAGCCCTGTGGTGCTTGTCACCAAAAAATGTCAGTGACGTACCCACATTTGGAGTGCCGCTGGTGTTTGGAGCACTACCACGATGCCCAGACCTGCATCAATTGCCACGCTATGCACCCAAGACCTTGATGGTTTCCTCAAACTCCTCGAGACACAACCCTCACCATCTAGGTCGAGAGGAAGGTCTCGATCGGCTGTAGAGCCACTCCAAGCGTTTGTTGTCGCAATCTAGGTCATGTGGAAAATCAGGGAAGTCCATCTGTCACATGAAGAGCAAAAAGTCGAAGAGATCTTCAACTTCACCACATCTGTCGAAGGCATCTGACCAGACGAGAGAGCCTTGGCACACAAGGCCTAGCTCTGTGGTAAAGCCTGTGCATGGCCAGTTTCTCTGATTCCCCTCCCGGAGTTTACAGGAGCCGGAGCGTCCCTTCCCAGTTGCGCAAATTTTAGGAGGCCATTCACCTATTATTTGGGTGGCCCGTCCCTGCTGGAGCACCTTCGGACCCCAAGGGCTCGGGAGGGACCCCAAGTGGTCTCCCGCCAGCGGGTTCTTCCCTGGCGCTGGTCGGGCCCCTCGATCTTCCCCAGCACCTGCTCTAGTGCTGATGCAGTCTGTGCTGCCCATGCATGGCCCAACTCAGACACGTGGCAGTCAAGACAAACTTCTTGATGGAGGTGCTTCAACCAGGAGTTGTCCCCACAGAACCATTACTTTTATTTAATGAAGTCTTGTGCATAGGACAATTTTCTGCCACCATTACCCTGCCCCCAAGGGACCCCAGTTTCCTCACCCAGGAACGCACTCTGGAGAGCTTGGTGATCCAGGCCTCTACCTCCACGGTTGACTCCAGTACATTTCTACCACTCCACCAGACAGGGAATCACAAAAGGCTGGATACCTCTGGGAACAAGATGTTCTCCTCCGCCATCCTCATACTATGGTCTGGGAACACCACTCCTCTCTTACGGGCTTCACTGCACACGTTTACCAAACACTACTGGACAGCCAAGTCCGGAGAGACCACTTCTTTGACTGTTCAGTTCTCCAGGACTTTCTGGTGTGAACTTGGTTTGCAGACCCACCGCCGGGGTTGGTATTGCTGGGGTATCTATTTTAAGGTGAGGAATGCATAACTAATTGTCTCTTTCAGATGAAAAAGTTACGCTATATCTGTAAGAGACATAGATTAGTTATGGATTTTTCACCACCTCACCCATTCTCCCCGTTCTGCGAATTGACTTCTAGGGTAAGGGGCTCCCTTTCATGGCGCTAGCTTTGTGCAACAGTGGTCAGTGTCTTGCATGGTTCTGTGCTTCTGGCATGATACGTCGTGTAAAGAACTGACATCAACGCGTGAGGGCGGCGTCTAAGTAGATACTGCAACCTCATTCCAGTGCCCACGACGAATTATGGGGAACTACTTCCATTTTAATGCAGTGCAGTCTGTAATTGATAAGGGACGGTTAATCATTTGTTCTGTCAACCCCAAAAGTTTAATTATATAGTATGATATCTATATGTCTGTGGACCAGCACCCCAAATAGCACACCATAAATGATGCTTCGATGCCCATACTGTTTAACAGGTCAGCAACACCAGTGAAAAGTATGATGCTTCCAAATTTAAAATAGAAAATATTTTAAATATTGTATCTTGTTGGCATAGCTGTCACTTGACTTATTGTGTGATAAATTATGCAGTTTTTGCACTTCAGATAATGTGGAGCTGCTTCAGGTTCAAGGTAAAAGATAAGTGAACATCTCTAAAACTGTTTTTTTTTAGGCTGAAGAAAAGGCAGACGCATTGAATAAGGAATTATTAATGACAAAACAAAAGCTAATTGATTCGGAGGATGAAAAAAGGCGACTAGAAGAGGAATCCGCTCAGGTAATGTACACTTTTTTATTCACAATTCTATTTGATGTTGTAAAACCATTGTCCCTGTAATATACAATGTTGCTCTCTTACATGGACTTACAACTGTTTCATGAGTCTGTGTTTACTATTAATAGGCCATTTGATTGTTTTCTGTCTTATCTGTTTGACTCTGAACATAATGACCTATACTGTTCATTCTGATGCATATCAAGCAAATTACATCTTTACAATAAGATGATTTAACTGCACGAAGAATGTTTCACTAACCCTTTAGAATTTGGAAGTAAGTTGCAGAAGGTTTGTTGATACAATTCTAAAATGTGGTTGGCTGTAAATGTGCCTATCCATTTCAGTCTGTTACCTTGCTTAAAAGACTATCCAACCTAACAACCCTCCATCTCTATCCAAACTGCTGTCATCTGTTGCGGACAAAGAGGCCACCTAAGTATGACCTTTGTACTCGTTGAGGTCTCCACATTTAGAACATCTGTCTCCCAGAAACATTCCTTCAATGGAGCTGTGACTACTGACTTTGAACTTCATACACGTAAGCAACAGAATGAAGTCCACCCTCATTCATCTTGCTTTAACACATCTGATTGGCTAACAAGCAATTGAAAACACCACATAGGTGTTTCATTTTCACATGATCAACTATGCAACCGTACTTTTTGAAAATATCTGAATAAATGCACTTCCTAACTTTTTTTTAAACATTTCTGACCTCCATTCCCTCAGCTTCTCGGTGCATCCTTATGATTCTGATTCAAGCTGAGGGCCACACAACGTTTCTATATGGCTCGATTGTCGCTTCGAACATCTACTGTCACTTAGCTCGAATCATGGCAAAGGCAACTAAGCTTCGATCCTTCTGCAAGATTACCATTAAATTGGGCAAAAGTAACACCTGGTACCATCGTAAAGAGCTGCTGTATTAAGCGCTATATTAAAAAATCAGGTTCTCATTAACTATATGGCCCACGATGGAGGAGTTACTTATTGATGCACGCTGTATCAAGCTGCTTCTTTGTTTTTTACGAGGAAAGTAAGTATAGCAGAAGATCCAAATGAGACCAATCAGTAACAGATGCCAATGGGGAATTTAAAGTACTAGTACTACAGTTTGAGAAAGTAATAGGTAAATAAATTAAGAATTGCTGGCAGACAGCTTTGCTTTAGAATTATATAAACTAAAATATTATACCGATATAACTTAGGGTTTTGCTTTTTCACAGTTAGGCAGCCAGTTCAAAATGGCTGGGGCCATAAAACTGTAGAAATAAATCCCCTCCTGCACCACCACCGCCCGAGTTGACCGTGAGGATGCATTCCTACCAGATCAAGGGTCACCTAAACTGAGATAAGTCTCCTTCGTCCCCTCCAAGCAGCAACTAGGAAGCATGTACATAGAAATAGGACTAACTCGCCCTCAATAGAAAGGGAAACTATTCTCTTTGAACACAGACAACAACAGACAAAGGACTAACACTGCTGCCTTATTCACTATTTTGGCAGCCATCTTGAACAGTTTGCTGAGCAATAGAATCTGTGTGAAGTGGGTATGTTGCTAACACATATATTTTGATTTTTCACTAAGTGCATCTTTGGATCCATGTAATATAGTGTTTGCACTTATCCCTTTTTGACCCATGTAGCAGATTATTGGCATTTAGTGTATGCCTTTATTGCAGTATTATACTTCTACTTGTATCATGGGGCTAACACATATTTTGATTTGCCTCTAGTGACTCTCTTGATCCATGGAACTTAGTGTAGGCATTTATCCCTGTTGACCCATGTAACATATCATCGGCATTTAGTGTATGCCTTTATTGCAGTATTATACTTCTACATGTGTCTTGGATATATTTACCTACACCTAATTACCTACACCCATGTGACATATTATTGGCATTTATCTGTAATTTTTTGTCTGCATTTACCTATGCTCTTGTATAACTCTCCCACACCCGCCTTGACGCCATCCTAACATGGATCACTGCGGCAAGCACACGTATAAAATAATCTACCCACCCGCGCGCTCAAAAAAAGCCGCTAAACGCTTTAAACACAACTTCCTGAGGTCCCACCCTGAAACACCCTTTGCCGACACCTACTTCTCTCCGGTAAATGGATCCCTGAACACTGATATAATCTTCCACACCGCACGCAGACCTCAATGGAAAAAAGCGTTCTTTACCCTACTCAACGTCTCCACCACCAGGAAATCCGCTCATGGACTAACTCTCTCCATCGCACCATCTAAACTCTTCCCAGGCAGCACAGCCATTACTATCTACAATAACGGGATTGTTCTTATCCAATCCACAGACAGAAACCTGGAACTACTTGACAACCTGTTCCCCACTTTCAAAGAGCACCTCCCCAATGGGTGGCCCTCCACACATACCCCAATCCAACTGAGCCAGAACTCCTCACCGCCAACTAACACCGCAGAACGACCCACCGCCTCTGACCCTCACAACCCGACTCTATGCCATCCCAAATGCCCCCTCAATATCACCACCCCCCCACTCCCTACACTCCTGCCGCACCTAGCTCCCCCTCCAACGGTGCCCTCTCTCCCCCCACTCCCTGCTCCCCCCCCTCCGGGCCCCCACCCCTCCCTCAACATCTCCCCCCCCATTCTCTGCACTCAAACAACCCCTGACATACACCCCTCCCTCAACATCTCCCCCCCACTCCCTGCACTCCCACCACTACTAGCCTTCACTCCTCCCCCAACAGCGCCCCCCCCTTTTGTGGCACTCAACGCATTCCAGACCAACACCCAACACCTCCCCCCCCCACCCCATGCACCCCATGCACCCCCGTCACTCCTAGCCTCCACTCGTCCCTCAACAGTTCACTCCCCACCCTTAGCTCCCCCTCCACTCCTGGTCCCCACTCCCCCCTCAACATCTCCCCCCCACTCTCACTCCCCATTACTTCACCTGCCCCCCCGCTTCGACCAATTTCCACACGTCTCGCATTTGCCTCACCCCACCTGTTGCTGATTACCCTTCCAATAACTCTAACCCCATACTCAACGGCACGCTGGACGCAATCATGACCACCCTCCTCCAAGTGAAAGAAGATCTCCACACACTCAAAGAGTCACTCCTCACGCACACCGAGCATCCCCCCCTCTCCACCACGTCTCAACGAATAATCAACTCCCCCCACATCGCAGGCACCCCATACGTAGGACCTCTATTCCCTCTCGCAAAACCTCCAACAGGCCTAAGCGCACCATCAAGTCACATCCTAATTGCTCCTTACATTGGACCTCGCAATACCGCCAACCGCCCCCAGCGCGCAATCAAGACTCTCTCGGACAGCGATATACACACCCTACTCAGCACATATGAACCGGCAACCCAAAACAGCTTAGCCACCACGCACATGTCCATCCCTACGATTCTCTCCAACCCTATTAGGCACCCCACGCATAGCAACAGAGGCTCTGTTCCCGACAACCTCACTAAAGTCCCTCTCACTATGGACCCCTCCACCTCCCCGTGCACCCCCAGACTCAAATGCACACTTCTCAACTGTAGATCGGCCCAAAAACACTCGACGGAGGTCGCTGACCTCATCATGTCCAGGAACCTTGACTTGGCCATACTAACTGAGACCTGGTTAACTGAATCCTCCAATCCTATCATGAATATCCTAGTTCCCCCCCAACTACTGCATCACTAGACTTGACAGGTCCATCAAGACAGGCGGCGGAATCGCCTGCATTTACAAGAGCAACCTCTCTATTAATAAAGTCACCGCCCCTTCCCATACCTCCTGTGAATACTTATGCCTTGAGGTCATCAGTGAGAACAAACCTGTATGTTCACTACACATCATGTACCACCCCCCGGGGGACAACCTCCTCTTCTCCCAACAACTCATGGACACTATCTATCAACGCAGGACGGCAAAACACACAAATTTACCTTGGTGACTACAATCTCCACTGGAATGATAGCAGTGACGCAGTAGTTAATAGCCTCAAAAATGTCCTTATCGCCTCTGACCTCACGCAAATTTGCAGCACTCCAACACATGACAAAGGCTCTATCCTCGACCTGGTCATCTCCAAAGAAGGCACCACTCAACTTGACTCAATCCAACCGTGTGACTGGTCAGACCACCATATTATCACATTCCTCATCAAGGAAAAAGTAAAACTCATCCCGGTGCAATACGCCATGCCCAAAGTTTGGAAAAGAGACATGAAGAAACTCAATCCAAACTCTCTACCCCCTAACAGCTGCAATCTCCTACTCCCTCCTACCGACGTTACTGACGTCCCGGACCTAACTGACCACTATCTCAACTCCATGGCCTCAATAATCAATGAGGCCGCTCCAATGCAACTGAAAAGAGTATCCACTAAGATATCCAACCCCTGGTACAACGGGAGTCTCAATGAAGAGAGACGGGCTATGCGGATGGCAGAGCGCACCTGGAGATCAATCCCCTCTGCACTGCATCTTAAAACTCTGAGGAAAAAGAGAAATGCATATTTCAGGAAAATAAAACGCTCAAAATCAGAGTTCTTCAGACTCCAGCTAGACCAAGCAAAAAAACGTCCAAGTAAACTGTTCGAGCTAATCCGATCTCAATCTAAGGAACAACCCCCAGCTGTCGACATTATGAGCACTACTCCTTCCTGTGAAGATTTCTCATCCTTCTTTAACAAAAAAACTGACAATATAAGGAGAGACCTCCTCAATGACGCAAGCCTTTACTCAATACCCAACTGCATAACTCCCAATAAACTAAAAAACAATGCGATCTGGTCATCCTTTGACACTTACTCTGAAGAAGAAATTGACAGAATACTCAGCACCCTAAAACCATCCAATCACCTCACTGACCCTCTTCCTGCTAACGCCGTAAAAGACTTCATCCCTCTGCTACTCCCACTCTGGACTAAAATTATCAATAGCTCACTACTACAAGGAACCATCCCGGACTCCCTCAAAGTTGGACAAGTTACACCTTTACTGAAGAAACCAACAGCCGACCCTACTGATCTAAACAACTACCGTCCGATTACCAACATTCCCACTCTCGTCAAACTCTTAGAAAAATGCGTCCAATTACAATTGACAAAGCACATAGAACAGTTTGATCTCCTCAACCCACACCATTGAGGCTTCCGAGCTGGGCACAGCACTGAAACGGCTATGACCCACATAATTGACGATGCCATCCAAATCTTAGATCAAAATAATACCTGCCTCCTCATCCTTCTTGATCTCTCTTCAGCATTTGACACAGTGAAACATGAGAACTTACTCGATCTCCTAAAGACAAGAATGGGCTTCTCTGGGACTGTGCTTCGCTGGTTCACTTCCTTCCTACACAACAGGTCTCAAACATTCAAGAGCAAAAACCTGATTTCTTCCCCAGTACCGGTTTCGTTAGGTGTCCCTCAAGGATCCTGCCTATCCCCTACTTTGTTCAACCTAGTTATGGAGCCTCTCACCACCCTGCTACAAACATCCAATGTTCACTTTCACATGTACGCCGATGACACTCAAATATATCTCAAGTTACACTCCCCCAAAGACATCCTGAGTCTGAACTCAACGATCAGAAGCACCCAATCCTGGCTGGCCGATAACCACCTCAAACTCAATGCTATGAAGACTGAGTTCCTCCTAATCTCACCTCCCTCGAAAATATCCTCCGCTCAAACATGGCTTAAGCACCTAACAGCACTCAATGTCCAACCGACCATCGTGGACTCAGCAAAATCCTTAGGCATAACACTTGACACCAACCTCAACATGCAGCAGCATATCAGCAAGGCTACCAAGGGGGCGAACTTCCAAATAAATACCTTGAGGAAACTGAAACCCTTCCTTCCAGCAAAGACTTCCAAACAGCAGTACAAGCTCTAGTCATTCCTCGCATAGACTACGGCAGCGTGGCCCTCTGCGGCCTCCCCCTAACGACAACTGCACCCCTCAGAGCGTCACTAAATGCAGCAGCGAGACTCATCACTGGATCAAAAAAACACTCGCATATCTCCCCTGACTTCAAATCCTTGAACTGGCTGCCCCTTGAAGCCAGAATACAGCTGAAAATTGCCTGCATGACGCACAAGGCTATTTACCTGAAATCACCCAGCTACCTCTCTCATAAGTTGACAATTTCCGGCGGGTCCAGAACTACCAGGAGCACAAACAATCTTCTGCTGAAACCGCAAAGATTCCGGAAGGAAAAAACTTACAAACGCTCCTTCTCTGGAATGGCGCCCAGGATCTGGAATGCACTTCCTCCTGAAACTAGGCTCATCTCCTCCTCCCTTCTTTTTAAGAAAGAAGTCAAAAGTATCCTTATGGCTAAATACACTTGAACAATGCGTTTGACTTACACTGCGAACAGTATTCCAGTATTTTATGATCATATAGCCTATATATTCCTCTGCACGTGTGTTTTGACTTATATTAGTCTAAAGTGCTTAGATCCTTTTTTCTCCATCTCTGTATAGTTACAGCGTTTTGTTGTCATACGTTCCAACTATGCCTTGCTACCTCATACCTGTACTATACGTAATATTTTTCTATGTACATGAACTTGATGATCTTGATGATGATTACACCTGCCTCTGTAAAGCGCTCTGTTATCTGCAAAGATCTTGTTCGCGCTATATAAAACTTTCAAAATAAATAAAAAATAAATAAAAGTAACACAGCCATATTCACAGAATTGGAGACTGGCTTAACTGAATCTTCAATTCCCTTACCAGAATCAACCATGCCAGACCAAACTGGTGAAAATTAGTTGAACAAATTTTAAAAAAAGTAACATTTACTATCCCAAGATACATAAATAATTTATTATTGCTCCAAAATATAGCAATTTAGACAGATAGCAAGTTGAGTTTAAGCAAAGGAAACAGTGTAAGTGTGAACTGATGTACCGGATTCTGAATCTGAAAGAGTTTATACCTTTCACAAAAAGGCGTAATAGTTACCAAAATAATAAAAGCTGGCGAGTCCAACCCTTGCATCCTAAGTAAGTTCCCAGTTTTCTTCGGGTGTTGATCTGTCTGCAAACAAAGAAAGTAATACTTCGGAGCAATGAGCAAAAAAGTCATATATTTGTTTTACTTTAAATGAGTTAAATTGCTTGCATCAATGAATAGGAAAAGAGTGGGGCCAAAACAGTGGAAATCGAAGCAAAGACAAAAAAACATAGAAGGTAGTTACAACTGAAGTACGAGCAACCGATGCATTCATTTTTACATTTGAGGAATATGTTTAGGAAGATTCTACTCACACTTCTAATAAGTTGATCTAAAACCCAGTATCCATTTAATCAGCATGGTGGGGGCACAAGCTATAATTACCTTAGGGCATAAGTTATAGTTATTTCTTGCTGAATTTCTATGGTTTTGTGTGTGAAAAATCTGAACCAAACTTTAACGTCCCTGGAAACTTTTTGTTTGTTAAAAAAAATATATAAATAGATAAATATATGTATAAACATTTATATATGTATATATCACTCATCTGGTTTCACAAAATGCCTCTCAATCATGAGAACATAACGTTTCTGGATGACATCTATTGTACCTTTAACATAGCCTAACTGTAACATGTGAAAACAAGAATCTATACGTGTATTTTGACATATTCTCGGTGAGCCCCCCTTAGTACTCCCTGTTGGTCTCCTTAGAAATGTAGTAAGAGATGTATGTATTTTAAGGAGTAAATGAATAGTCAGAACTACCTGTATTTCGGACAATGGAATCTTACCATTTGTCCATCAATGATGTCTACTGTAAACGTTTTTTTTCAATCTATGCTTGTATGGAGGTTTTATATAGCAATACCTGCCACTGGCATTCTTGTATGGCTTTTTCTAGATATTGTCGCCTAGACATCAAAATTACATTGCAAACCCTTGTCAGGGGCTTTGATTGATGAATCATCTATTTTCTGTGCATTAAGGAGATATTTTACTGATACTGGGTTTTAGACAGATTTATAAGAGGAGGTGTGTGTACAATCTTCCCAAAGGAATTCCTCAAATGTCAAAATGAATGCATTTTTAACGCAGGGTCACTATATATTGAACACCATAATAAATAGAAATATTTTTAGTAGCAGATCTGCATCATTAATGGAGCATACTAAGATGCTCGTTGAAATAGTTAGGTTCACTTTATGAAATAATTTTCTATTTTATTGTTATTGCTACTTATTACCTCAGAGTGTTGGCAGGGCCTCCTGCTTTCTCCCGTCAGATGCAAATGTAACGATGTGGCCTTTGGAGAAATGCTATTCGAACTGAGAATTGGATGATTACTATAAGAATGTACAGATGTGGATGCGTTGTGTTGACAACGCTTGAAATGTTTTGTCGCACCAAAGAGAATTTACCTTTGAGGGTTTTATGTTCGCTAGTTTAATTTCTAATCACAGTGTAATGTCTTGGATTTACACTTCATTATTTATAACTGAAATAGCCTTTCATTCCATTCTCGTGGCTCAGAGACCGAGGCTAATATGAGATTACACTATGTCATGCTGAATTGAGAGGCAATCGGAGACAGGCATGATTTGCTGATTAAGAGCAATGAAAATGCAAGCATCTCTAATAAAGTTGAAAGTTATGACGGACGTCTTTTAACATTATATGGCAACCAGAGTGGTGAATTGTGCCTGATTGTTAAAAAGCACGGCAATGCACTGTTATAGGATCCTATTCTAAGGAGTCATTTGCCAATGAAAGCAAATGTGTCTTACTTTGCAAGCAGAAAATATTGTACCTAAGGAACTAGTCATATAAGATGGCTTCATGTTTCATTTAGGGATAATAATGGTAAATGGTACTCTATAGCATCATTCTTAAATTTCCAATTCACATTTATGGTCCATATTCTGCAGTGTCCCTGTAAACATCAGTAACTAGTGAGTGATATACATCAACTAAGTAAAAGTCACTCAATATGTTGGTGCTGTTGAGGCAGTTTGACTGATATCCTATTGCCATGCATTTTAATAAATCCTATAACAATGACTAAACAATTCTGCAGCAAATCTGAATACCAGAGAGATGGGTACTGTGAACTCAAGTTGAGGTAATTATAGTGAAGGTTATTATTCTGTTATCCACAATGAAACCAACCAGTCTCAAATCGGATCAAGATTTATAGCTGAAAGAAACACGTAGTGATAGATTCCTTACCTTAGATTTAACCCCAGGTGTCAGACTAGATCCGGAAAGTTTTTGTCAGCAGTACCTCTGCGCATCCGTAGGCGTCGTTGTCGCCGAGATGACGCAGCTGGAGTTACTTAGACGTGCCCACGCGCGCTGACGTCAGTTCTTTCTTTTTCCGCACCAACAAGTGTAAATCCGGGAAGAGCAAGTACACCCAGTCACTTTTTGACTGAGTTTTTTCGAGGCTTTTTGTCTCAAATCTTTTGAGTTGATCGACTCCTGGTGTCATAGGCAGGGCTGGACTGGCTACCAGGCGTTTTGGAATGCTGCTGAGCTGGGGGCTGATTTCGTTGATGGGGACCTGCATGTACTGAACAAAATTCATTTTGCTTTAATTATTTCAAAGCACACACAGGTCTCCATGAACTAAATCAGCCCCCACCGCAGTGAAATCAGCCCCAAGCTCGGCAGTATTCCAAAACTCCCGGTCGTCAGTCTGGCCCTGGTCGTAGGGATGCCCGGCTTTAAGAACTGTGGGATTGTCACCACATGATGTCGGTGATGGACCCACACCGTGTGTGTGTCTACTGCCTGGGGCATGACCGCGACTCCAAGTTGTGCTCTGCGGCGCTCAAGGTCCCGGTGCTGTGGGAGGTCGAGGGACCGGTCGAGGAGCCGTCACCGTTTCTCTGGATCTAAGTCTTCGCACTGAGGGTCAGGTAAGTCAAAGCATTCCAAGAAGAAGTCGACGAAGCGTCGTCGCTCTTCGGCTTCGCTCTTCGGCTTCCCTTTGCGCGTTGCAGCTGAGGGTGCGGGTGGTATCACCCCCTAGGCTCCGGCGGAGCCTACGACATCGCCGCTGGCCTACCCGCCCTTTCCGAGTCCGCCGGAAACTTTTGCTCAGGTACAAGAGTTTCTTTCTGCCATGGCCCGACTCTTTGGGCCGTCTGGCCCCCCCGGCTCGCATGCAGGCCCCGTGTACCCGACTGGGGGTCCTGCCCTTCCTTCGCCGGCAGCTATGACCCGGCGCCGCAGGAGGCTATGGCCCCGGCGCCGCTTGACCCCCCTGGATCGGGGCTCGGATCTCTGGCGACACCGGTCGACCTCATAACACCTCAATCGGTGTTATAAAGTCACGCTGTAGGGCCTTTTTACCCCTGTGTCCGTTCTCCTTATTTTCAGCCTGTTTCACAGACTTCAGAGGAAGGGTGAGAACTGGGAGGGGTCTGAGGACCCTCTCACACAACAGTGTGATTATGATCCAGACTGGGCAGAGGATTTGGGAGATGCCAGTGGTCTTGACACCTCACCTGACCGTGGCATGCTGTCTCCTCCTATTGTGGCTACGGAGGAGGGAGCCAGTTACGCAGTGGTGTTGCGTAGGGTGGCTGAGGCCCTCCACCTCGAACTTTCTACAATGGCCATCAGGACTAACCTCCTGACAGAAGTGCTTCAGCCGGCGGCAACCTCTTCGGAGCCCTTGCTGACTTTTAATGACACACTTTCGGACGTTCTTTTGGGCGCTTGGTCTAGGCCCAACACAGGGGCTCCTGTGGACAGGAATGTTGCTCAACGCCATCGCCCGGCCCCGGGCAGCCCCCTTTTTCTCTCCCAATACCCCACTCCCAAGAGCTTGGTTGTCCAAGCCTCTGTTTCACAGAGTGCGTTCCCTTCCGTCTCCTCTGGATAGGGTATCCAAGAAGCTGGAGCAGCTTGGCAAGAAGCCGTTTTCATCTGCCAGCTTACGGCTGTAGTCTGTGAACACGGCATGCCTCTTAAACCGTTATTCCCACTCTGTGTGGGATACGGTTGCACGGGTGCTGCCCAACTGTCCGGAGGAGCACGGACAGTACTATCCCTAGCTATTGCGGCTGGGAGAATCGCAGCTAAGTTCACCATCCGCTGTGGGCTTGATAACGCCGACTCGCTGGGCAGGACGATTTCCATGACTGTGGCGCTTCGGCGCCATGCCTGGCTGAGGACAATTGGCTTCTCGGGGGATGTCCAGAACACTCTGATGCACATGCCCTTTGCTGACATTCTCCTTTTTGGCAATAATGTGGATAGTGCTTTGGAGCGCTTTAAGGACTCACGGGCTACGGCCAAGTCCTTGAGCCTGTCGACCATTCGGCCTTCTCCGCCTAATGCTTTTCGCTCCTTACATGGCCACGGAAAGGTGCCCCACCACATTAATTTCCGTCACAGGCCTGCGCAGTAACAACCTCAGCGCGGAAGTGGGAACCGCCTTGGCGGTTCTGGGGGCCAGCGGACGGGTCAGTCCACCTTCACCCCCGCAGCATCCACTTCAAAGCCTTTCTAGTCCGAGCTTTCTGTCCCATCAAACGCCAGTGGGTGGCAGAATTCGCCATCATCTCCCCCACTGGTGCACCATCCCCTAGGACAGGTGTGTGCTGCAAATAGTCCAAAGGGGCATCTCCCTCCCCTACGAGACTACTCCTCCAGCCAAGCCACCTCAGTACCACCGCGGTTGTATGACGATCCATCATCCCCAACGTCATCGCGGGAGTTCACATCGCGGCAATTACATCGCAAAGGAAGTTACACCGGCCATTTTCTCATCGGACGTAATTGCAACGCAAATGCGGCCATGTAATAGGATTGCGTGTCACATCGGCGTCTTTACATCGTGCGACATTTAGCTGGATTTTCTCCATTCTTTATTTTACCTAAAAATGCAGTGACTTACTTTTTGGCGCCTGATCAAACGTGCTGGCTGTGGAATGCAAGGTGACAAGGTTCCCTTTCTGATTCAGGCATTAATTATCCAGTCGGCTGCAGCCAAACCAGCTGTTGGAAAAAGGCATTTGAGTCGGTGGGGCCTTGGCGCTCAAAGAAGAAAAGTCTCGCTGGTGCATTAGCGCGTTTCAATGAAAAGGTGCAAACTGTGAATCGGGACCCCGGTGTTTACAGACTGTGCAGCACATATGTTTCTGCGTCTGTGTGCGCAGCTTTTACAGTTCCTCGGTGTTTGTGCTAATATTATGTGTATTTGTATCTTGCATGCATCACACCTAAGGTTCATGACAAATTAGATGGGCTTAGCATAGCTAACTAAATAAGTAACACAAGACAAGTGAAAACAAAAATCAATGGCATCAACTACATCTTAACGGACACCAAAGATTAAAACATAATTTAACAGGCATTCTGCCCACCTTTTAAAGAAAGATGTTATCTTGCAGATGAATGCCTGGTGAAAAAACACGTCATTGTGTTATGGGATCGTGCAGAATTGCAAGTTTTAAAAAAGTTGTGCCCACACGTTATTTACAAGAAATGATAAATTAATGCAATTCGCCGTTCAGTGAACGGTGCAAATCGGATATTGTGAAATTCCGATTGTTATAGGTTTGCCACAATGTGCAATGAATATCCTTATTCAGGCGGCCACATTTAGAAGGGTTTGGTGGAAGGTGAGAACACAAATACAATGTGAAGAGTTGCACACAACACCCAACAAAAGGCAGACTAGACACAGACCTGCCGCGGCCAAATTAAAAATTGATTGGCAGACAAGGAGAAACATTTGGGCTGTGGTTTTTGGTTGTCAATGTAACGATGGAAAATCAAGTTACTTGATCATGTCATTTGAAAATGCAGTATGATATACTTTCAGGAATTGATTGACATTATTGGTAAGATGCACGTAGGAATAGTGACAAGGCAGGGTACCGAGGAAAAGTGAACACTTGGATGAAAGGTAACACCAGAGTGGCGAAAACACACAGAGACCTAGTTCATAATCATACGCAGTGTCATCTTACTGATTTTTCGGGCCCCTGACAAAACATATTTTTTCGAGGCTCCTTGTTCGGAACTATTTTGAATTGTCTAATAATCCAAGCCTGCATGATGCCAAACATTGTAATGTATTTAAACCTGCACACAAAATAACTGAAGTGTGTCTTGTCAGAGGCTCATGCATCCATCCATCCAGCCATCCATTCATCCATCCGCCATCCATTCATCCATCCGCCATTCATTCATCCATCCACCCACTCACCACACACATCACCCATACACCCACCCATCCATCCATCCACCCAGACAGCCATCCATCCGCCATCCATTCATTCATCCATCCTCCATCCATCCATTCATCCATCCATCCATTCATCCATCCATCCGCCATCCATCCACCCATCCACCCACTGAGCACACACATATCACCCATACACCCATCCATCCAGACAGCCATACATTCATCCATCCGCCATCCATTCATCCATCCCCCAGCACCCATACATGCATCCATCCACCCCCCACCCAGCATCCATCCGCCATCCATCCCCCAGCATCTATCCGCCATCCTTTCATCCATCCACCCACCCACTCCACCCACCCAGCACTCATACATGCACCCATGCATCCATACACCCATCCATCCATACACCCATCCATACATCCATCCATACACCCATCCATCCATCCCTCAGCCCCCATACATGCATCCATCCACCCCCCCACCCAGCACTCATACATGCATCCACCCACCCATACACCCATCCAGACAGCCATCCATCCATTCATCCATCCGCCATCCATTCATCCACCCACCCACCACACACATATCACCCATACACACATCCATCCATCCACCCAGACAGCCATCCATTCATCCGCCATCCATTCATCCATCCACCATCCATCCATCCACCATCCATCCATCCATTCACCCACCCACTGAGCACACATATCACCCATACACCCATCCATCCGTCCATCCAGACAGCCATCTATTCATCCATCCGCCATCCATTCATCCATCCCCCAGCACCCATACATGCATCCATCCACCCCCCACCCAGCATCCATCCGCCATCCATTCATCCCTCAGCACCCATAGATGCATCTATCCACCCCCACCCAGCATCCATCCGCCATCCATTCATCCACCCACCCACTCACCACCCACCCATGCACCCATCCATCCATCCCCCAGCCCCCATACATGCATCCATCCATCCACCCCCCACCCAGCACTCATACATGCATCCACCCACCCATACACCAATCCATCCATCCAGACAGCCATCCGCCATCCATCCGCCATCCATTCAGCCATCCATCCACTCACCACACACACACACACACACCCATCCAGCCACCCAGCACTCATACATGCATCATTCATGCATTCATCCATCTATATTAAATAATAACAACATAGCCGCTGGTTTGCAGTCTGCATTTTTTAATGGCATGTGACAGACTGTGACGTATTTTTAATGTTTTTTAATGGCATGTGACAGTCTGCATTTCGAATTTTTAATGTTGTTACGATCATTTTGCTGCATTTTTACAAGGAAAATCCTGTTTTGAATGGTGTTACGATCATTTTCACAAGCCTCTTTTATTAGAATCAGCGAAGCTTTGCCGAAGCCCTGTACATATGTGACCAAGAGGAGCTTACGCTAATTGCACGTGGGTGCCATCTTCCTTGTAAATGGTGCAATGATATGTACAGGCCGTCCGTTTTAATAAAGGGTTTGATTTGCATGCTTATTTTAGTCAAAGCCTAGCGTTGTAATATGCCAAGGTGAGAACACAAATACAATGTGAAGAGTTGCACACAACACCCAACAAAAGGCAGACTAGACACAGACCTGCCGCGGCCAAATTAAAAATTGATTGGCAGACAAGGAGAAACATTTGGGCTGTGGTTTTTGGTTGTCAATGTAACGATGGAAAATCAGGTTACTTGATCATGTCATTTGAAAATGCAGTATGATATACTTTCATGAAGTGATTGACATTATTGGTAAGATGCACGTAGGAATAGTGACAAGGCAGGGCACCGAGGAAAAGTGAAGTGTATTTTTTCGAGGCTCCTTGTTCGGAACTATTTAGAACTGCCTATTGTCTAATAATCCAAGCCTGCATGATGCCAAACATTGTAATGTATTTAAACCTGCACACAAAATAACTGAAGTGTGTCTTGTCAGAGGCACATGCATCCAGTCCATTTTAATAAAGCGTTTGATTTGCATGCTTATTTTAGTCAAAGCCTAGCGTTGTAATATGCCATTAACATCGCATGCGTTGTTATTGCATGCGATGATAATGACATCGCACCGTCGTAGCATGCGTACTAAAAGCATGCGATGTGAACGACGATGCGATGTCAAAGTCTCGGTGCGATAGCACTGCGATGTTTTTACCCCGATGCGATGGGTGTTTTCCTACCACCGATGTCAGAGGACCAACTTGCGCTTCTTCAGCAGGAAATCACGGTTCTCTTGGCCAAGGGGGCATCAAGCTCATTCCTGGGCCAGAAGTAGGTTGTGGTTGATATTCCTGCTTCTTTCTGGTCCCCAAGAAGGACAAGAGCCTGCCTCCTATCTTGGACCTCAGGAACGTCAACCGCTTCCTCCAGAAGTAGAAATTCAAGATGTTGACGTTAGCTCAAGTCTTGTCTGCTCTCGACCCTGGAGACTGGATGGTAGCGTTGGACTTGCAAAACGCATATTTCCACATCCCCATCCTGCCGGCCCACCAGCACTACCTGCGGTTCACGGTAGGCCATAAGCATTTTCAGTTTACCGTGCTCCCCTTTGGCCTTACCAGCGACCCTCGGGTTTTCACGAAAGTGATGGCGGTAGTCGCAGCTCATCTGCACAGATCGGGGGTTCCAGTCTTCCCCTAGCTTGACGACTGGTTGTTGAAGGCGGGCTCACCCCAGGCAGTCGTCTCCCACCTCCAGATTACAGCTGACCTCCTGCATTTGCTGGTGTTCTCCATCAACGTGCCGAAGTCGCACCCGATTCCCTCGCAGAAGTTCCTCTTCATTAGAGCGGTTATGGACTCAGCGCAGTTTCGGGTATATCCTCCCGAGCAGCGAGTTCGGGATATTCAAGCTATGATTCCGATCTTTCAGCCTCTATCCCGGGTTTCAGTCAGGACGACCCTCTGGCTCCTGGGCCTGATAGCCTCCTGCATCCTGTTGGTGGATCATGTCAAATGGCATATGCGGGCTCTGCAGTGGGACCTGAAGTTCCAGTGATCACAGCAACAGGGCAACCTGTCCGATCATGTCCAGATCTCGGAGGTCACTGCACGACAATTGCAGTGGTGGCTCACAAATCGCGAATGGGTTAATTGCAGATCCCTCTCCCTTCCCCAACCGGAACACACAATTGTGACAGACGCGTCCCTTCTGGGATGGGGCGGCCACATGGGAGAGGCAGAGTTTAGAGGCCTCTGGCGGAGTCCGGGCTCCACATCAACCTTCTGAAGCTTCGGGAGATCCGGCTTGCTCTGAAGGCATACCTTCCCTCTGTCCGGGGAAGACTTGTGCAGGTGATCATGGACAACACCACCGCCATGTGGTACTGCAACAAACAAGGCGGGGTGGGGTCGTAGTCCTTATGTCAGGAGGCTCTACACCTCTCTGAACTCCCAGGTGGACGAACTCTGCCGCCGGTGCATGATGGATTACGAATGGCGTCTGCACTCGGACGGGGTGCAAGGTCTCTTTCAGCAGTGGGGAGAGCCTTGGTTAGATCTATTCGCCACCGAAGAGAACGCGCAATGTCATCAGTTCTGCGCGTTGAAATTTCTAAGGCGACACTCACTAGGTGTCGCTTTTCTTCGCAAGTGGAGTTGCGGTCTACTATACGCCTTTCCGCCTATTCCACTTCTACCCAGAGTGCTGAAAAAGATCAAGCCCGACTGGGCCCAAGTCATTCTTGTGGCTCCGGACTGGGCTTGAAGAGTATGGTATCCCAAGCTACTCGGCATGGCTATCGATCCCTCGATCCCAACTGCCTCTTCGGGAGGATCTTCTGTTGCAGCAACTGGGGACGGTCCTCCACCCGAATCTGTCCAGCCTCCACCTCCTTGCGTGGCGATTGAGCGGCGGCAGTTGACGTCTTTTGACCTGCCTCCGGAAGTTTGTGATGTAATCTTGGCAGCCAGGCGTCCTGTAGGAGAGTAGGGTCTCCTTCCTATAGTCACCCCCACTTTTTGCTTTTGCTTTACTGGTTTTCGACTTAGATGTGGCTGTGGGCCTGCTAATCAGACCCACAGCCCAGATGCACTCTCTAAATTCACACCATGTACCCTAGATACATCCAATTGGGAATTGGCTCACCTTATCAGCCCCTGTAGAAGTGTACCTTAGGTACTTAGGGCATAGGTGTAACCAAGGCCTACCAGGGGCTGTAGCATGTATTATGCCACCCCTGCTGGCCACTCAAACTGACACAACTGGCTGATCACTCAGCTGGGGCAAGGTCGTGTAATCACCCCTTGCTTAGGTATAGTATTCATATATCTACCCTTAAATATAGACACACAGTAACCTATAAGTCACTCCTATGGCAGGCCTTAACAATCCTGGAGGCAGAGTGCTTGGTTATGTGTGAGATGGTGCTCTAGAATGAGCTGAGCCTTTCTGCAGCTTTCGGAACCATGTCCTTATAGCTGTTCTATGATATTGCCATACCATATACTCTTAAGTGCATTATAATCCTCGCGGTTGAATGCTAACCTTGGTTTGGCTTTATCTAAACATGTCGTATAAGGTGTCATACGCTTTGGAATACTACCCCCTTGCCAATTCCGGCAACGGGGGTAGCATTCCACCCTTCTAGAGGGAGAAGACATGTTGCTTCCATTAATCCCCGTTAAAGTTAACCAGAGCCTCGGCATCACAAAATGGATGATGCTGCCACAGACACAAGTCTGGCCTCCTGCTGCTGGACGAAACTCCGGCAGGGGAGGCCTGGACAATAGGTTTCCTGTCACAGGGAGGTGCTAGCACCACCCCAGACAGGAGATAGTGGATTGGGGCAGGGAGGGCTGAATGAAACTGCCTGGGGCACACAAGGTGTCCCATGCATAGGCCAGTTCAAACCGGTAGTGGGGCCCTCCAGCCCCAGCTGTGGCGCGAAACTGGACAAAGGAGAGGGGGTGTAACCACCCCCCTTCCTGGTCCCACCCATAGGAGGGACCTAGAAACCAAACCAGCCCCTTTTAGTTGTATAAAGGTAGGAGCTGGACCCCAGGACTTTAGATTAATCCTGGAATCGAATAGAAGACGAATCTCTGGACCCTTCGACATTCAACAGAAGCTGAAGACTGAAGAATCTCCCTTGTGGCCAAGGAGTGACCACCCTGGGCAACCAGGCACCATCCAGCAACTCGACGGCTTGCTTTGTCCCTGTTCCCGCCGGAACTCGAGCACAGAGCCTGACAAGACCTCGACTCCCGGACTCCTCTGACCCCACTGCACGACTCCAGCACAGCTGAGCACCGTGGAAGGCGTTGGAATCCGTGGAAGCAGGCAACTTGGAAAGTCTTCAACTTGCTAACAGCGCAGCTCCTGAGGCACCCTAGAAGCTGTGCACTGGGGACTGAGACACCCCTACACCGAGCTCCACCTGCACCGAAGACCAGCCCTTCCCACTCCACGAGATCTGCATGGGGCCCTTCTGCTTGTGTTCTGCTCGACGCGTTGTCTGGTTGCTGGCCCGTTGGCTAGTAGCCCTCTGACGACGATCCTTGAGAAAATCCATCGCTGGTCTGGTTGCTCCAGACTGGCCCTTGCTTCCCTGAAAAGGCGAAGTACCTCAGACCCTCCTGGTCTGCACCAGAATCCTTTTGTGTATCCTGCGTGGGTTGCCTTTGATTAGGCTTGTTGGCTCCAATCCGGAAGTCGACCCCTCCATCTGCGAGAACCTTCGTGGGACAGCTCCTCTCCAGGACCTGGTCGTCCTCGACACCTCCTGGTCCGCGTGGCTGCAACGACAAGCTTCACATCCACACCTGATTGCTCCTCGACGACATCTGGTTCCACCCGGTCACTGGCTAGTGACCTAGACTCTGTCCCCTCTGCTTTCAGGTCTTCTTCACCCTTGGATCCACCCGGACATCTTCCTCCTGGTCGCCTGCAGCATCTTCTTCCAAGGCTCCATAGGAAACCACGAGAAAACCTGACACACTTTGACACCTATGCACCCGCAGCCCGTGGGTGAGATAACGCGAGTACTTCGGTGCTCCTGTAGGGATTGGCTATCCTAGTGTCTGGTTTTGCTAGTTGTATAATCCTAGTTAGAAAGGTAAGTAATGAAGTTTTAGGACACTTCCGGTCTAAGTTCCTATTGACTTTCTATTGACTCTCGCGTGAGAGTACTGACTCTGCACACGCCGCCTGTGGGCCTCCTACTCCTAACCTAAGGGTCAGATAGTGTAGCCCCAGCAATCCTCTAGGCCCTAGGCCTTTCCTTTTTCCGAGTCGTGGTTCTTATACCACTTACTTAGTATATGGTTTTACGCGCCCCTAGGGCCTAACTGTAAATTGTGCTATTTAAAGTATTTCTGAGTAGAACTTGTTATGTGCTTTGGCCTGTGATCTCATAAAGAGTTCAGAGGAGTGTGTTAGTAAATAAATACATATATATTTTATATATATCCTGTGTGGTGTCCTTTCATTTGATATTCAAGGGGTTACATATGGTAAAACGGCTGGCTTTACACGCCCTCAAGAGTCTTTTAGCCTAAGACTGTTCTGTCCACGCTACCTCTAGGATAGCTGGTCTATAAGGTTGACTTACAACCATCACCATAAGGGTTGTTTGGACTGGTTCAAGGTGTTCACTAGAATAATGAACATCATATACCAGGCCAACTTCTCACACGTCCCTCCACTAAGACTGCATACGCCTGCAGGTGGAACAAATTTGTGGCATGGTTCACAGCAAAGGCTGTGGATCCCCTTTCTGACCCTCTTTCAGAGGTCCTTCTATTCCTCCTTTCTTTGGCCCACAGGGCTCTGCTCTGGGCACTATCAAGGGCTATCTCTCGGCCATTTCAGCCTTCTTACGGCTTCCAGATCAGCCTTCCCTTTTCAAGTTCCCTGTTGTAAATAGATTCTTTAAAGGCATTACTCATCTTTTCCCTCTTGTTCCTTTCATAATGCCTCAGTGGGACTTGAACCTGGTCCTGACATATTTGATGTGTGCTCCCTTTGAGCCACTTCACAACTGTCCTCTTTGTCTTCTCACTTTAAAAACAGCTTTTCTGGTGGCCATCACCTCTGCCAGAAGAGTGAGTGAGCTCCAGGCTTTTTCTTTTAAACCTCCTTTTCTCTCTGTCATCTGGACAAAGTTGTTCTAAGGACTCGTCCTTCTTTTCTGCCAAAGGTTGTCACTGCCTTTCACATCGGGCAGACCATCACTTTGCCCACCTTCTTTCTGCCTCCGCATCCCTCGAAATAGGAAGAGAGGCTCGACTGTCTGGACCCAAAACATGCGCTCTCATTCTCTTTAAACCACACACAACAGTTCCCAGTGGATGACCAGGTCTTTGTTGGCTACGTGGGCGCCAAGAAAGGTCGGGCCATGCACAAGCGGACCATCTCTCGGTGGGTTGTTATGTGCATAAAGGCTTGTTGTTCTTTGGCTAAAAAGAAGCCTCCGGTGGGGCTACGCACCCATTGTACCAGGGCGACGGCAGCCACTACTGCTTTGGGACGGGGAGTTCCCTTGCATGACATCTGCCAGGTAGCTACGTGGGCCTTGCTGCACACGTTTACCAAGCACTACTGCCTTTACAGCCAAGTACGGAGAAGCAGCTTCTATGGCCGTTCTGTTCTCCAGGACTTTCTGGCGTGATCTTGGTTTGCAGACCCACCACCGGAGTTGGTATTGCTGGGGTATCTCTTCTAAGGTAAGGAATCTATCACTACGTGTTTCTTTCAGATGCTTAAGTTACTTACCTTCGGTAATGATATATCTGAAAGAAACAGGTTAGTGTTATATTCTTTACCTTAGGATATCCCCAGGTGTCAGACTGGATCCCGAAAGTTTTGCGTAGCAGTACACCTGTCGTGATCGCCGGGATGAAATCGTCGGGGCACTTAGACGCCGCCCTCGCGCGCTGATGTCAGTTCTTCTTTTTCCGCGCCAGCAAGCGCAGATCCGGGAAGAGCAGTACTCTTAGTCATTTTTTTTACTAACTTTTTTGATCTTTTGTGGATCGTTTCTCGAGTCAACCTTTGACTTGCCGTGCCGGTAGGGATGCCCGGATTTAAGCTCTGTGAGGACCCCCACTGCCGGTGCCTTTATTGCCTCGGGGCTGACCATGATGACAAGTCATGCCCCGACTGCCGGGCCTTGACCTCGAAGGCTAGGCGGGAGCGGTCCTGTAAGCGCCTCGAGCTCCGGCAGTCGGCCCCGTGCCGCTCGAGTTCCCGGTCTAGAAGGAGGTCGAGGGACCGGTCACCACCACTCCTCGGGCTCCAAGTTCTCGGGTAAGTCGAGGCACTCAAAGAAAAAGTCGAAGAGATGTCATCGCTCTTCCTACTCCCCCCGATGCTCGCGCGACGGGGCCGGGGGTTCGGGCGACACCACCCACGCCGCATCCAATTCCATACCCACCGGTCCCTGGGCTGCACGTGACGCCGGAGGAGATTAGTGCTTTCCTCATTGCCATGAGGTTGCACTTCCCTCCGTCGGAACCCGCCGAGGCGCCTTCGGGCCCGCGGGTCTGTCTGGGAGCCCTTGCGGGCCGGCAGCTCCGGCGTCGCCGGGTGCTTCGGCCTCGGCGCAGTCGACGACTCCGGTCCTGATGCCCCAGGGCTCCTCAGGATCTAGGCCTGGATCTGTGACAACGCCAGTCGACCGTACGACCCCTCCGCTGGTTGCGTCACCAAGGGTGTCGCCCCTGACGCCATCTTAGCACGACTTCGTCCCCGGTTCCAGCCCCAGTCCCGATCCGGCGTTGGACTGGCACCGCCCGGAGCAGTTTTCGACGCCGATTGGTGAGCCCTTCACCGACGACCTGGCTCCATCATTTTTCCCTGACTATCAGGAGATGGATGACTAGGAGAACTGGGAGTGGTCTGAAGACCTTCTGGCACTGCAGTTCCAGCTGAGCCAGGGCTGGGCAGACGAGCTGGGGGAGGCTAGTGGTCTGGACACTTCGCCCGACACTGGATTTGTCTCCCCTCCTACCGTGGCTATGGAGGAGGGGGCTGCTTACAGCGTGGTGTTGACTAGGGCAGCCAAGGCCTTGGCTCTTGAGCTCCCTGTCGTGGCTGTGAGGACTAACCTCCTCATTGAGGTGCTCAAACCGCAGGCAAGCTCCTCGGAGCCTCTCCTGCCGTTTAACGAAGACCTCACTGACGTTCTACTGGGCACCTGGTACAAGCCCTCTGCGGGCCTTCCCGAAGATAGGAATGTGGCCCGACGCCACCGCCCGGCTCCATGCAACCCCAGCTTCCTGTCCGTTCACCCCACCCCAGAGAGCCTGGTGATCCAGGCCTCTACATCCCAGACCGCATTCCCGACCGCTCCTCCGGATCGGGAATCCAAACGGTACGATCAGTTTGGGAGGAAACTGTTCTCCTCCCTGAGTTTGGGATTGCGGTCTGTCAACACCGCCTGCCTTTTGGGCCGTTACACCCACTCTCTGACCCAGGAGACGATGGTAGCATTGGACTTTCAGGACACGTATTTCCACATCCCCGTCCTGCCGGCCTACCGGCGTTACCTGCGGTTCACGGTAGACCACGAGCACTTTCAGTTTACCGTGGTCCCCTTTGGCTTTACCAGCGCCCCTCGGGTGTTCACGAAGGTGATGACGGTGGTCACAGCTCATCTGCGCTGATCAGGGGTCTCAGTCTTCCCCTATCTCGACGACTGGTTGTTGAAGGCGGGCTCACCCCTGACAGTCGTCAGCCACCTCCAGACTACGGCCGACCTCCTACACCTGCTGGGGTTCTCCATCGATGTGCCGAAGTCACACCTGTGCCCCTCTCAGAAGCTCCTCTTCATCGGAGTGGTTCTGGACTCGGCGCAGTTTCGGGTTTATCCTCCCGAACAGCGGCTTTGGGATATTCAGGCTCTGATTCCGATCTTTCAGCCTTTCTCCTGAGTCTGTCAGGTTGACACTGCGGCTTCGGGGGCTGATGGCCTCCTGCATCCTTCTGGTGCATCACGCCAGGTGGCGGATGCAGGCTCTGCAGTGGGACCTGAAGTTTCAGTGGGCCCAGCATCAGGGCACCCTGTCGACCACGTCCGGATCTTGGAGGGCACTGCGAGACAGTTGCAGTGGTGGCTCACGGACCGCGATTGGGTCAGCGGCAGATCCCTCTCCCTACCCCAACCGGAGCACGTAGTTGTGACTGATGCGTCCCTCCAGGACTGGTGGGGCCACATGGGAGAGGCGGAAATCAGAGGCCTCTGGTCTCCGGCGGAGTCCCGGCTCCACATCAACCTTCTGGAGCTGCAGACGATCCGGCTTGCACTGAAAGCATTCCTTCCCTCTGTCCGGGGAAGTGTGGTGCAGGTGTTCACTGACAACACCACCGCCATGTGGTACTGCAACAAACAAGGCAGGGTGGGGTTGTGTACCCTCTGTCAGGAGGCTCTGCGCCTCTGGCAATGGCTGGAAAACCAGGGCGTCACCCTGGTGATTCAACACCTGGCAGGTTCCCTGAATGCCAGGGCGGACGAATTCAGCCGCCGGTGCATGGTGGATCACGAATGGCGTCTGAACTTGGACGTGGCGCAGGGCCTTTTTCAGCAGTGGGGAGAGCCTTGGTTAGATCTATTCGCCACAGAAGAGAACGCGCAATGTCATCAGTTCTGCGCGTTGAAATTTCCAAGGCGGCACTCGCTGGGAGACGCTTTTCGTCGCGAGTGGAGTTGCGGTCTGTTGTACGCCTTTCCGCCCATACCACTACTGCCCAGAGTGCTGAAGAAGATCCGGCGCGACCGGGCCCAAGTCATCCTTGTGGCTCCGGACTGGGCATGAAGATAATGGTATCCCGAGCTACTCAGCATGTCAGTCGATCCCCTGATTAGTCTGCCTCTTCAGGAGGACCTTCTGTCGCAGCTTCAGGGGACGGTCCTCCACCTGAACCTGTCCAGCCTCCACCTCCATGTGTGGAGATTGAGCGGAGACAGTTGAGGCCATTTGACTTGCCTCCTGAAGTCTGTGATGTGATTCTGGCAACCCGTCGTCCCTCCACAAAATCGGTGTACGCCTGCAGGTGGAACAAATTTGTTGTTTGGTGCACAGCAAAGGCTGTGGATCCACTTTCTGCCCCGCTTTCAGAGGTTCTCCTCTTTCTTCTTTCTTTTGCCCAGCAGGGCTCTGCTCTGGGCACTATCAAAGGGTTCCTCTCTGCCATTTCAGCCTTCTTGAGGCTTCCTGATCAGCCTTCTCTTTTCAAGTCCCCTGTTGTAAATAGAATCTTGAAAGGCATCCCGCACATGTTTCCTCCTGTTCCTTTCGTGATGCCTAAGTGGGACTTAAACCTTGTTCTAACCTACTTGATGTGGGCTCCTTTCTAGCCACTTCACAATTGCCCTCTTCGTCTTCTGACTCTTAAAACTGCTTTCCTGGTAGTCATCACCTCTGCCAGGAGAGTGAGTGAGCTCCAGGCTCTGTCTTCTAAACCTCCTTTCCTCTGTCTATCCGGACAAAGTTGTTCGGAGGACTCGTCCTTCTTTCCTGCCCAAGGTAGTCACAGCCTTTCACATCGGGCAGTCCATCACCTTACCCACCTTCTTTCCGCCTCCGCATCCCTCGAAAGAGGAAGAGAGGCTCCACCGTCTGGACCTAAAACGTGCGCTCTCCTTCAATCTAGACCGCACATGCCAGTTGCGGGTGGACGACCAGCTCTTTGTTGGTTACGTGGGCGCTAAGAAGGGACGGGCGGTGCACAAACGGACCATCTCTCGGTGGGTCGTTTTGTGCATCAAGGTTTGCTACTCCTTGGCTAAGAAGGAGCCTCCAGTTGGGCTGTGTGCCCATTCCACTCGGGCCACGGCTGCTTTTACTGCCCTGGGTCGGGGAAACCCTTTGCAGGACATCTGTCAGGCAGCTACGTGGACCTCGCTGCACACCTTTGGTAGACACTACTGCCTGGACAGCCAAGTCCGGAGAGATGGCTTTTTCGGCCGTTCCGATCTCTAGGACTTTCTGGTGTGATCTTAGTTCGTAGACCCACCACAGGGGTTGGTATTGCTGTGTTATCTATTCTAAGGTAAGGAATCTAACACTAACCTGTTTCTTTCAGATGCACAAGTTACTTACCTTCAATAACGATATATCTGTAAGAAACAGTAGTTAGTGTTAGATTCCTTACCGCCCCACCCATCCTCCCCGTTCTAAGAACTGATATCTAGGGTTAAGGTATCTTCCTTTGAGGGCTCTAGTTTCATGGCACCAGTGTTGGTCTCTGGCATGGCTCTGCGTTACCGGCGCGGAAAGCTATGTACAAGAACTGACGTCCGCGTGCAAGGAGGGCGTTTAAGTGCCCCGACGACGTCATCCCGGCGATCACGACGACAGACGTGGAGCCACAGACGACGCCTACCGACGCGCAGGGGTACTGCTACTTAAAACTTTCCGGATCCAGTCTGACACCTGTGGATATTCTAAGGCAAGGAATCTAACACTAACTACTGTTTCTTACAGATATATCGTTACCGAAGGTAAGTTACTTGTGCATCTGTAAGAAACATTAGTAGTGATAGATTCCTTACTGCCCCAGCCATCCTCCCCGTTCTGCTAATTGATTTCTAGAGTTATGGTAATCCCTTTCAGGGCCCTAGTTTCAAGGCACCAGTGGTCAGTTTCTTGCATGGCTCTGCGTTTCTGTCACCGAAAGTCGTGTACAGAACTGACGTCAGCGCACGTGGGCTCTTCTTAGTAGCTCCAGCGATGTCATCTTGGCGCCAACGGCGCCGCACGACAACGCCTACCGACCCGCAGGAGACTGCTGACGAAAACTTTCCGGATCCAGTCTGACGCCTGGGGGTAATTATATAGGTAAGGAATCTATCACTGCTAATGTTTCTTACAGATATATTTTTACTGTAGGTAAGTAACTTGTGCATTACTGTATTTTGTATTTTTTAGATGCCGAGATGCCGATATACAGTTGACTGGACTGACCTGCGCTTGCTCCTTGGCTCCTGTCATCTGTACTCCATGGCTCTGAGGGCAGAGGCCGCATACCAGTGGTTCTTCCGCTGCTCACTGGTACACTTGTTCTGCTCCCTGCGCCCCACCTGTCTCTGCTCACATCCATTTTTAGGCTCCCAGCCAGGCTTCAGAGTGGGGGCCCTCGAAAATTGGCGGCCAACCACATTGAACAACATGAGTTGGCTAGAAGGGCTACACCCACTTTCAGCCATGCAGTGTCCAGCTTCTACGGGCTCGAGACAGGACCATTTAGGCGGAATTAAAGCAGCTCAGCGGCCACAACTATCTTCATAGGTCCTGGAGCAGGAGCTGACAATTGCACAGGACACGTAGTGCAGAAAACCTTGTAACCACAATTGAGACAGAGACTGACGAGCCACCAATACAGGTACCATTTTCTCCTGATATATCTCCCCCAGTTACTGGGTGGCTCCCAATTGAACATCCTCCTCCCAGCTTTCAAGGGTCCTCTCACATATTGGTTCCTCTGCTGTGTCCACCTTGACTTCAAACTTGACACTGTTCTGAAAATGATGACTTATTTTAGTATAGTTGCCCTATACGGTTATGGCAAGGTTTTGATTAACTGGCCCATTTACCATTTTCCTGGGATATCCCGCAGCTCAAGCAGTTTCTTGGGCACCTGTACAGCTTATCCAGTAAGATCAGTTTCAGCAAGGTAATTTTCCTATCTGCTCATCTGCTAAGAAATGCCCCAGTCTTATTGATAGGCCACATGAGACTGATAGTACTTTGGGACAACTCTCCTCTGAATTGTATTTAACTGGGTTCAGGATTGCTAGAAGTACTGTGGCTGGGGGGACTTGGCACCCCCAGCGCAGGAGGAAACTAGGTCTCCCACCTCTGGTATTGACTTACGCCTGAGTTCTGGGCTTTTGATTGGCTTCTGGCTCTAATAATAGTCTGTCTGCCCCTTTTTGTGTTTCGGAAGATTCCCCTCTCCCCCAATTTATCTCTGATCACTAATGCCCCTGAAAATAGTGTTTGTGCCTGACTCACAAGAAATGTTTGAGACTTTTTTTCACTCTCTCGAATGGGGAGAGCTCTGTGTCTGGAGCATTGTCTGGCAATCACTCAGATGTTCCCTCAGAGCTTTGGGCTGTTGCAGTCAAAAAACATGCCTTCATGAGCGGTACTACAATATGCACTCACTACACCCACACCTTTGCCAGAACAAGAAGTGTATTAAGGCTGGGGTCAAAAAGTAAACCGAAAGGGGCAGTTGATATCCCAAACATCTTCATTTGGGAAGGGGGGGGGGGGGAGTGTAGGGGGGACTGAGTTAGTACACCTACCACTAAGCCGCAAGAAGATGTGGGTAGGGACTATTTTCAAACAATCATAGCTTTTGTAAAGCGCACTACTTACCCGTGAGGGTCTCAAGGCGCTGGGGGTAGGAGGTGCTTCTACTGCTCGAAAAGCCAGTGCTTGAGGAGTCTTCTGAAGGTCAGCAGGTCTTGGGTCTGCCGTAGGTGGATGGGGAGGGTGCTCCAGGTCTTGGCGGCGAGGAGGGAGAACGATCTGCCGCCGGAGGTCGCTCTTCGGATGCCGGTGACTGTGGCGAGGGCGAGGTTGGCGGAGCGGAGCTGGCGGGTGGGGTTGCAGAAGCTGAGTCGTCCTTTGAGGTACACCAGTCCGGTGTTGTGGAGTGCCTTGGGTGCATGGGTGAGGAGCTTGAAGGGGATCCTCTTGTTGACGGGGTGCCAGTGCAGGTCTCTCAGGTGTGGTGTGATGTGGCTGCGGCAAGGGATGTCTAGGATCAGGCGTGCAGAGGCGTTCTGGATGCATTGAAGCCATTTCAGGAATTTGGCCAAGGTTCCTGCGTAGAAGGCGTTTCCGTAGTCCATCCTACTGCTGACGAGGGCCTGGGTGACCGTTCTTCTTGTTTCAGTGGGGATCCACTTGTAGATCTTGCAGAGCATGCAGAGGGTGTTGAAGCAGGAGGAAGAGAAGGCGTTGACCTGCTTATTCATGGAGAGAGTGGAGTCGAGGATGAACCCTAGGTTGCGTGCGTGGTCGGTGGGTTTTGGAGCTGTTCCCAGTGCAGTCGGCCACCAAGAGTGGTCCCAGGCCGACTGAGTTGGTCCGAGGATGAGGACCTCCGTCTTGTCCAAGTTCAGCTTCAGTCGGCTCTTCCTCATCCATTTGGCGACGGCCTTCATTTCTTCGTGGAGGTTGGTCTTGGCGGTGTGGGGGTCCTTGGTGAGGGAGAGGATCCGCTGGGTGCCATCAGCGTAAAAGATGATGTTGAGGTTATGCAGTTGAGCGACGTGGGCGAGCGGTGCCATGTAGATGTTAAACAGCTAATTTGAGATTAAGCTATCTGGGTCATCCCCATTTTTGCCAGGAATCGATGAGTTGGATTAGTGGAAACAAGTCTAATGACCGATTCGGTCCGATGTGTGCCAAGCTGGTATACCATTTCTGGCTGCCTTAATGTATACAATTTTGTTGTTCTTGGGTTTGCGGTTTGGCTCCCTCCTGCTCTTGTTTATAGGATTCTAAAATGTGGTCGTTCGTGTGGTTGCGAGTGGCTTGAATCTTTCCTCTGGTGAGTATTTATAAGCAGCCACAGCTTGACAACTGATTGGGTTTGGAGGGGGTAGTGCTGAAAATCCTGTTTTTTTTTGAGAACCCAGGACGGGCAGGGATTGGTCAGGGTGTGGGTTGGAGGGGATAGGAGGGTGTCTACATTTCTTGGGAAGTGACCGTGATGGCTTGCATGTGTTTTTTTTGTTGGTGGCGGGCTGGGGGGGTAGGAAAAAGAAAAAGATGGGAAAGTATCTATCACAAGTAATTTGTGCAGTGTCATGCAGAATGTGGTGCTAAGAACACCTAACAATGGCAGATAATAGTGGTGTTAGTAGTCAGGCTTTACATTTACTTAGCTGGAATATTAATGGCTTAAGATCACCCACTAAGCATCAACATTTGTTGAAGAACTTTTGTTGCTCAAACCTCACCTGCTTTGCTTACAAGAAAACCATGTATCTCTCGGAGAGAAGAAATCTGAATATTCGGGTGGCAGTATACTCGCTGCTTCGGGTGGCAACGGTACCCAGGGGCCCTACTAGCCAGGAATCAAAGGTGGATGGTGCATAAGATACGGGGGGATAATATCCAACTGATGATGTGTTGGGCGTATGCATCTAATAAAGATGATCCATTGCTTTTCAATTTTTTATTAGCTGAATTGAGCCAGTGGTGCCCCCCCCTTTTTATTTGCAGTGACTTTAATTTAGCATTAGTTCAACAAACATACTATTTCAGTTTTGCTGGTTGAGGCCTGCATAGAAGAATCCTGTGCTGAGGAAGGTCATTCATCCTCATGCCTTCACTGATGTGTGGCGTGCATGTCGTTAGCTGACTTAATATTTATTTCAGCATCACACAAGGTCCTCTCCTGAATCGGTATGATCCTTGCTAGTAGCACTGTTGTGCCCTTTCTTTCAATGAATCTGAAACCGCGTATTATATTAGATCATAATGCTCTTTATTTATTTATCTCACAGAGTTCCAGTTTGGTCATTGTTGCTGCTTCCAGGTGGTCTTGTGACCGTAAATTGCTGCAGGAGAAGTGATATATGAATCATTTGATGACTCATCCAGAGGATTATTTTTCTGATAATCAATTTTTGGCTTGTTCCTTAAAAGTCTGGTATGCAATGAAAGCTGTCATCCGTGGACAGACCCTTAGCTACATGATCCAGCGTGACAAAAGGAATTGAGACATTGCAGCACAGGCTTGTTAGTTTTTTTGGCTTTGGAACTAGACTATTCTATGAAATTGGTTGAAGGTCTTTCTCAAGAAGCTGAAAAAGCATTGGAGCCATTAACTATTACTTGTATGGTACTACAGTAGGAGGTCTGGGATAGAGCTTATAAAAGATGGCGGACAAAACAGACTTCTTGCTTTGAGGACAGCAAAGAGGTCAGGTTGTCTCCTCTCATTTCAGATTAGAGAGAGACTATCTAAAAACACAATTACAAGCATTTCGGAACAGGTTCCGAATGCTAGTAATTGTGTTTTTGATAGTCTCTCAATTTGTCAACCAGCAAGCCAGGTGCAGTCTGTCCCTGCTGCCATTTTATCTGCCTTTTGGGAATTCTGTGCCACACTCTATCCTTCTCCATCAGTAGCCATAATGGAGTATCTGCAGGTGATAAGTTTAACCTGTCTATCCACAGTGTTCGTGCAATCGGTACCTGCGTCGTGGGGGTAAAGCATCTATCTCGACCTTAAAGTTAAAGAACCTCTTAACTGTGGTTCGTATTGCCCCATCTCTCTAGTAGACACAGATACAGCAAGCATTTGCAATGCAATCGGTCCCGCCTTTGGGACCTTATATGTATTTAGCTATGCAGCACATTAGCCTGGGTGCTCGTGGAAGACCATTTGTATGGACTGAAATCTAGAGAATGCTAAAGTGATTCTAGTATTTTGCTGACCTCTATTGGTTGTTTTCAATCAAGGAAGTTAAATGGAGGCAGTTGCTAGAAAAATAAAAAAAAGAAAGCCCCACAGCAGAAAGCAATTCTGGTATTTTACTGACCTCTACTAGTCGTTTTCTATCAAAACAGTTAAAGAGAGTCGGTTGAACATAAAAGTCCCTTAGTGGATTAGACAAGTCCTAGGGCTAATCTCCAGAGCCCACAATATATATATATATATATACACATATAAGTATGTACTAAAGTATATACAAAAGGTCTCGAATGCTCAACCTAAAAATCTACACCCGCGTCTTGGCCAATCATTTATCTTCAGTTATAACTACTATGGACTATGACATGCAGAATGTGTTTATTCACGGAGGGGATACTAGTTTTGCGGCATGAATCCTTTTCTGGATTCACATACTGTGCATCATGCCGCCATCTAGTGGTTGGGTCCTGATTAGTCTTTGTTTTCCCTTTTTGTTTTTTTTGGGGTTTTTTTTGCGTTTTGGGTGTCAACCATCATTTGGTGCCAGGTCGGTCCCCTGGGTGACGTCAGACGGCGCCCCGGAGGTTGTTGTTCATAGTAGCCATCTTGAGATTATTTTTTCTGGCATTGGGTCTGGAAGCAAGAGGGGAAGCGCCGAAGAATATCTAAAAATACCCGAAAGAACTCTAGGTTTGAACAAAAAGTTACATTGGACATAGACTACGCGACTGGAGAACACAACAGGCCTCAGGAGAGGATGTCTTTGATACTGAACACCTCCTGGACGCGACTACACACACTTCGAAAAATGGCGAGGTAAGGGCAATTGAAAATACCCCCTTCAAATTCTGCCCCAAATGCCACCTCATATTCGCCCAACGCAATCCACACGACGTGTGCAATCTGTCTACACAAGGACGAGGATTGCAAGCCTGCGCGGTGTTCCTGACAAAGGATCGGACGCTGAGTGGCGAAAGTCTTTGAGAAAAAGACAGACCAGGTAAGACACTCACAACTGTCGGAACCCAAGGCCCACAAGAAAAAGACAAAGCCTTAAGGCAGCCCCGCGCTGAAGGAAAAGGCAATCGAAGGTCATCCGCGATCCAAATAACACCACGTAACCTTGCAGAAAACGACTAAACAGAGGGTGAAGCACGATCCCGTAAAGGGATCTATGCCCACCTCGAAAACGCAGTCTACCACTCCAAAGAAGAGGAAATCTCCGGTCACCAATGCCGAGAGAGCCCTCTAGGTCGAAAGAAAGAAAAAACGCCTCAAGGCAGAAGTGGCAGCACTCCTCCAAAAGGAGTTCGACGAAGAGTGCGAAGGATTCTGTACCCCCGCAGTTCCCACCGCCGAAACCGGAAATGTAGACGCCAAAGGCACAGAGGATGCTGAAGAGGAAGAAGAAATCCTTGAATTGAATCGCCTCAAACCCCCAAATCATTCGAAGAGGATCTCGAAGAATACATTGACGCACCAGAGGACAAAGGCACCTCTAAGACTTTGAGAATCAATGGAATTACCTGAACACGGAAAGCCCAGCAGAGGAGGTATGCTGCGATCCCTCGAAGGCATCGCTTCCAGATGACATCGCCTTCTATAACGCTTTTCCAAAGACCCTAAGTATATACAGGGAAATACTGTGCCAGATTCTAATATTGTCACCACAGCAAGGAAGAGGGGCAACTCTCTCTCCAACACTGGCCTACCTCCAGAAAAGGAGAGCAAGAGAGGGACAGGGTTGGCAGGAAAATTGACACAATGACGCATTGCAAATTCAACGCCCTGTTAAACAGATATGATCACCAGCAATGGGATGACATTAAGGAACTCCTCAAGCTCCCAAAACAGGAAAAGGGCAAAATCAATTGTCCAGGAAGGTAAAAACATTGTTGCCTAAAGTCAGCACTCGATGCAGCAGACATGGCCAGCAGACAAATGTGCAGAGTTACCACACTAAGGAGACGTGCTTGGCTACAAATATCCGGTTTTAAGCAGGAGGTGCAGACCTCCATTATTAACAGACCATTTACAGGGGACCCCTGTTCGGGAAAGAAGTTGACAAATCCCTCCAACAAATAAAAGACTGTCCAAGGGTCCTATAATCAGACTCAAAGCGGACAAGGACCTACTAACAATGCAGTGGGGCCATATCTTCCAGCCGGAGCCAGATACGCTACACCTACTGGCCTGGCACCTGAATCCGTTGAGTTTGGTCACAATGGAAATTCGAAAAGAGGCAAGAAAACCAACCACAAGTCAATGTTATGCCGCAAAATGGAAGCGGTACACCACTTCATGCACAACAAACAACCTGATGGACTGAATATCCACACAAGAAACATTAATCATATACCTAACACACCTCCTAGACCGTCATATCAACTACTCAAGCCTGAAAGGACACCTCTCAGCTATCGTGGCCTACACCAGTGGGAAATCAAGCAAAAGCTTCTTTAGAAGACCTGTCATGAAGAGATTCCTAGAAAGATCTAAAAGAATTGCACCTCCAAGGACATCTCCAGCCCCCATGTGGAGTTTAAATACAGTCCTCACGCAACTTATGACAGAACCATTTGAGCCCCTGCAAAAAGCAGACCTCAAACACATTACGTTAAAAACAGCTTTCCTAATAGCCATTACAGCCTTACGAAGAGTGAGCTACAAGCATTAACCATAGAAGTACTGTACATTCAAATCCATAAAGACAGTTATCTTAAGAACTAATCTTCAATTTTTACCAAAGGTTGTGTCCAAGTATCACTGGAATCAAAGCATTCTCCTACCAGTCTTCTTCAAAGACCAGCAAACAAAATGAGAAAAGAGCCTCCATTCCAGGCTTTACTATACTATCTACAGAAAACAGAACAAGCTCGCAAAAGCAAACAACTGTTTGTTGCTTACTCGCACACAAAGACAGGGACACCTGCCACAAAGGCAAAAATTGCACGAGAGATAGTCCAAACCATTCAACTATGCTATGCCACAGCGAGGAAAACCCTAAGCATACAGCTAAAAGCTCACTAAACTAGGAAGAAAGTAGCAACTCTAGCATTCATAGCCAATGTGCCAATAGACACTATATGCGCTGCAGCAACATGGGCATCCCCACACACTTTCAACGAGCATTACTGTATGGACATATAAATGAATAAGGAAGCACTAGTAGGACAAAAGGTACTTCAACACCTATTTGCAAAGTCTTACTCTTACCACAGCCTCCCCAAAAAGGGAGAAACCGCTATGTAATATGATGTACAGCATATGAGTCAAGAAAAGGATTTGTGCGGCAAAACAAAATGGTTACTTACCAGTAGAAGTAGTTTTGCAGCTTGAAGAGTTTTCTGGATTCACATGCGACCCACCGAGCCTCCTCTACTAGGAATACAAGCAGGTGGGGAACAATAACTAACAATTCACTAAAGTACCATCTAAAGGACTGTAAGACTGAAACACAGAAAAAAGAATCAGAAGATGGCTACTATGCACAACAACCTCCGGGGCGCCGTCTGACGTCACGCAGGGGACGGACCTGGCATCAAATGGTGATCGATAACGCCCAAAATACAAAGGAAAAAAAACAAAGACCCTTCCGGAACCCAACCTCTACATGGTGAAATGATGCACAGCATGTGAATCCTGAAAACTCTTCAAGCTGCAAAACTACTCCTACTGGTAAGTAACGATTTTGCTCACATCAATTTACCCATCACTATATTGATGTTGAAGAAATTCAAGGTGAGCCCTTAGAATTGATTCTGTTTGATGCCGAAAAGGCGTTCAATGGGCTCTCATGCTGTTTTCTTTGGCTTGATATGGCAAAAGTAAGACTTGGACAGTAGTTTAGAAGTTGATCTCAGTATCGGCCTCCAATGTCAATGTGGGGCGTATGGGATAAGTATCAGACGGCGTCCGGGGTACTTGGCAGGGATGCTCTTTGTCCCAGCCCACTCTGCCACCCCAGTTCAGACATGGCTATATGCAAATCAGTCTGACCCTGTGCCTCATGGGAACAGTCCAGCCCGAACTGCCAAGCCATGTCTTCCCTGGACCGGAAACAAGCTTCCGAGGACCGGTTTCTGGCATTCCAGTCGTATTCAGCCCGGCTTGCTTGAATCCAGTTGCAAAGTGAGCAAGGGACTCACGTCTGAGCATTCCCTGCCAGACTTATGGCGGCCAAAAGCGGTACAAAAGGGGGTGGTGATGGACGGAGCATCTGAATCAATCAAACACTCACACCCAGTCAAAAGATCTGGGTTTAATCCATCACCGTTCTTTAGCCCACTCTGCCACCCCAGTTCAGATATGGCTATATGCAAATCAGTATGACCCTGTGCCTCATGGGAACAGTCCAGACCGAACTGTCAAGCCATGTCTTCCCTGGACCGGAAACAAGCTTCCGAGGACTGGTTTCTGGCATTCCAGCCGTCTTCAGCCCGGCTTGCTTGAATCCAGTTGCAAAGTGAGCATCACCGTTCTTTAGCCCACTCTGCCACCCCAGTTCAGACATGGCTATATGCAAATCAGTCTGACCCTGTGCCTCGTGGGAACAGTCCAGCCCGAACTGCCAAGCCATGTCTTCCCTGGACCGGAAACAAGCTTCCGAGGACCGGTTTCTGGCATTCCAGTCGTATTCAGCCCGGCTTGCTTGAATCCAGTTGCAAAGTGAGCAAGGGACTCACGTCTGAGCATTCCCTGCCAGACTTATGGCGGCCAAAAGCGGTACAAAAGGGGGTGGTGATGGACGGAGCATCTGAATCAATCAAACACTCACACCCAGTCAAAAGATCTGGGTTTAATCCATCACCGTTCTTTAGCCCACTCTGCCACCCCAGTTCAGATATGGCTATATGCAAATCAGTATGACCCTGTGCCTCATGGGAACAGTCCAGACCGAACTGCCAAGCCATGTCTTCCCTGGACCGGAAACAAGCTTCCGAGGACTGGTTTCTGGCATTCCAGCCGTCTTCGGCCCGGCTTGCTTGAATCCAGTTGCAAAGTGAGCATCACCGTTCTTTAGCCCACTCTGCCACCCCAGTTCAGACATGGCTATATGCAAATCAGTCTGACCCTGTGCCTCGTGGGAACAGTCCAGCCCGAACTGCCAAGCCATGTCTTCCCTGGACCGGAAACAAGCTTCCGAGGACCGGTTTCTGGCATTCCAGCCGTCTTCAGCCCGGCTTGCTTGAATCCAGTTGCAAAGTGAGCAAGGGACTCACGTCTGAGCATACCCTGCCACACTTATGGCGGCCAAAAGCGGTACAAAAGGGGGTGGTGATGGACGGAGCATCTGAATCAATCAAACACTCACACCCAGTCAAAAGATCTGGGTTTAATCCATCACCGTTCTTTAGCCCACTCTGTCACCCCAGTTTGTATGCCATCGCACTATTCTGTTATTTATTTGAAATGTTTTGTTCTTTGATGGCTACTGCAATGAATTATGGTTGCCTTTGTGTTTGTTGTACTTTATAATGTGATACTTCCTCCCCCTTCACCCTCCCCCAAAAAGGGGGGGGGAAATGTATATTATTGTTAGGTCATTAGTTTTAGGATATGTGGATATAAGTTATTGCCATTTGTACAAATATGTTATGACTAATTCATATATGTTCATATTTTGTCTGAGTGGTTCTGTCCATTGGGTTCCCGAATGGATAATTGAATAGAGCTTTATGCCATTTATAGCTTTTATTTTTGGACAATTGATGGGCATGACTTTAGCTCTATGCAGGGATATATGCATAGATGTATTAATACTGTAATGAAAATCTACCTAGCTGTAGTACTGGTAAGTTTCAATTCTATTAAGGACACACAGGAGAGGAGTATGCCTTCTTTCTTAGCTTTATTTTTCACAGCAGCCATTTTTAAACACTTAACGAAAACTACTTTTCCCATGAACAGCAGGGAAATAGAAAAAGTTCAGAACACAAGTCCTTCTACGCTGTCCACACTCCAGTCCCATATTGGTCCTTTCACTCTGTCCATTCCTCCTCTTTCTTCGCTCAAACAACTCCCTGTCGGACATCATGCATCCTGTTGGGACCCATTGTTTCCTGCAAAAAAAGTCCAGCACACACTAACCGTCAGCGTAATATGAAACAGACACTGTTATGCAATGCATAACTGTAGACACTAAAGAAGCAAGAACATCTCAATTTACCTTAAAAACAAATTACTTACATCAGAATGGGGAGGGTCCACGTCTTCAATGGTAGCTGGGAGCGATAATCCTCTCCTCCATACAATTGCAACTTGGCTATACTACAGCTAGACAAATTTTCAGTCTGTCAGATCCGAAGGCTCAGATTATGCCTGTCCAAAGCTTATCAATCACCAGTTGAGCCACTTCCAGCACTGGCTTAAAGTAAAATCTCTGAGTGGCCACCAAACTTTTTTGTACCAATACCCGCCTCCTGCATCACCAATGCACCCATCTGGCTATGGTCCAGGAAAAAACTGTCCTGTACGGCTTTCGTAATGCAATGAGCAGTTGTCTTTCGCCCGGAGGGCGTAACTCTTCAGTCAGTTCCTCAAATGATTGGAGGCACTGCACCACACACGGTTTGTGAAAGTCTCAGAGTGCCGGGCGCGAGATGACCCTGGTATTGCACTTGGTCCTTCTACTTACTGTAAATAAAAATCCCATCCTGGGAGAACTCTGGCCAAGATGTCCAGGGCTCTCACATCCGACACGCACCTGCAAGACACCAGGCATAATAGTGCCGCCAACTTAGCCGAAATCTCCTTGAGAAACAAAAACCTGTTCGGTTACCAATATAGGAAAAGATTTAACACCAGATTCACATCCCAAAGCATGGAACACCATGGTTCCAGTGGTAATGACAGGCGACTTGCCCTAAGGAGTCTATAGACAAAGGGCCACCCCTCCCCCACTGGCAACCCCTGAATGGGGTTATGACCCGCTGAAATTGCCGAACAGAAAGTGTTGATAGAGCGGTAAGCCAACCCTTCCTTGGTGAGGCCCGCAAGGAAATTGAGGATGTGGATTACATCTGCGCCCGCGTGACCTATACTCCGTCGCACACACCAGCGACGCCATCGGTTCCAGGCGGATCTGTACCTCTTGGTAGTGCTTTCAGCCCATGGTTTGGAAAGTAAAGACTCATCGTGTCCCGAAAGGCCTTGGAGAGACCAGCAACACCTGGGATCAGCCAGGCTATCACCCGTAGCATTCCTTCGACTTCAGACGATGAGGATTGAGCTCTATATTCAGCAGAATGTGAGGAAAGTGGGGGAGTCGGATTGGAGAATCCCAGGAAAGTTCCAGAAAAACTGGAAACCAACCTTGAGATCTCTACAGAGGGGTAATTAACACAATCTCCGCCCGCTGGCGGATACATGGGTGGACACCCGCGTGATCATAGAGAAAGGGGGAAACGCATAGCCTTGCTCCCACCGTCAGTCCTAGAGGAACGCATCTGTCGCCTCTGCCTGTGGATCATGACTCCAACTGAAAAATCTCGGCAACTGATGATCCAGACACAACGCAAATAGGTCAACTGAAAAGGGACTGGTCAGCCTGTTGGGACACTGGGCCAGGAAAAGCATGTTGTCTAAGTACACGATCATCTGAATGCCCTGCGCCCTTAAGAACTCCACAGCCGGCCTGAGGAACTTTGTGAAACACCATGGTGTTGAGGATAGCCCAAAAAGCAGAGTGTTGAACTCAAAGACCTGGCCTTCCCACCTGAACTGTAGAAAACTGCGGTTAGAGGGAAAGATCGGGACCCTGAGAGACGCATCCTTGAGGTAGAGGTGGACCATCCAGTCGAGTGGCCTCAGCACATCCCTGAGGAGGTGGATATCCTCCATTTTGAAGTGGCGATATACCACCCACTCGTTGAAATCCTTTAAATTGATCACTGGTCTCAGACCGCCGTCTGCTTTGTCGACCAGGAAAATATTGTGGGCAAACCCGCTGGGGTGCTCTTCTGTGCAGCAAATTGCCCATTTTTGGATAAGGGCGGAGACCTCTTCGCCTATCAAATCCGGGTCTCGCCGGGAAAAGGAAATGGGGCAGCGATGGGTCACCTGATGCGGACGGCCATGGAACTCCATCTGGAAGCCCTGCACCCTCTGTAGTACCCAAGTATCGCTCGTGAGTGATACCCAAGCCGAGAGGAAGAGAGCCCAAATCCCCCGCCCCCCCCCCACACGCACGCAGGCGCGCCGAAGGCAGTGCACTCACCTTTACTAGAGTTGTTGGATTGACAGCGGAACTTCCGTTTTCTGGTGGGATAGAACGCGTTGTAGCATGCGCTGTCCTTGTAATGCCCACGCCCGAAGCCTTGTCCCATGTAAGAGTTGGAGGACCTGCTGGCCATGCAGCCCCTGCCACGACCGGGCCCCTGGAAACCTTGAGGGCTAAAGAGCCTACAAAAGTTGGACTGGGCTTTGTCCAGAGAAGTAACATCGCCACAAACTTGCTAAATTTCTTAACAAACCGGTCCCCAAACAAAGCACACTAGACCACCGCTCCAGTCTAAGAGGAGGCCAAGTCTCCCAACTTTGGGTCCACTTTTATGAGAAGGGAATGGCGCCTCTCCGTAAAGAGCGCCTAATTTGCCAACCATGGCGCTTTGCGCCCACAATGAAAGAACCTCTGGGGAAATCAAGCCACCTGAAGCCTTAGCCTCCTTGGCCAGGTCAAGGATCTTGGTTAGAGGGCCCACCGTGTCTAGGAGCTTGTCCTGTCAATACCCTTCTTGGGATCCTTCACAAACATGGCCAGGAAAGTTGCAATCTTCTGGCCATCTTCTCTGGACAATGCCCAGTCCAACATTCGTAGGGTCTTTACCCCTCAGGGTTTCCAGGGGGCGGTTTTGGCAGGGGCCACTTTACCCACTAAACTGGGACGAGGACATTAAGCCCGATGATCGTTGCAAGTGTCTTTTTCCATGGGCTTATGTAGTCAGCTGGCAACATACTTGGCCACCTTGTCCCGTGGAATCCAGTCCGTGGACCTAGGGGTGGGAGGCCATGGTCTAGAGGGGCCTTCATCAACTGTGTCCCCAGGTGAATCCCCCGCATCTTAGGGTTCCGGGGTGGCGGTACTTGGGGGTCTGGCAACAATCTATGGGGGCCGCTGGAACTGGCTGTGGGGGAACCTGCGCTAGGAAAGCCTGTTTCAGGCGCACAACAGATCTGTGTCCACTCCAGGTTTACACTGCTTCTTTGAGGGTGGGGGCCTGGGGGACCTTTGGGGGAGCTCACGTGGGATTGGCCCATTTGGCGCACTCCTGTGCGTTCTGCGCTGAGGCGCTGTTCTAATGGCTCCATTTCTTGGTTTACTGCCCTTTGTATGGGGTCATTCACTGCCTGACAGGAGTAGTCGTCCCAAGGGAGGAAGGAAAAGGAGTCCTCATGGAACTGCTCCTGCTCTCACTAGGTAAGTAATAGGACGTGGGATAGCCACTTGGTGCAGGCAGTTTCTTCAGTGCTGGGGGGGCACTGGCTTCGGGCACACAGTGTGGCAGAATGTGGTTGGTAGGAGGCCCAGACTTATTTGGATGGGCCAGAGGCGCACAATTTACAGGGAGAGACCTGGTACACTCGCACCCTGTAATTATTAGTGGACTACTGCCACCCGAGACTAGTGTCCCACGCAGCACCACTAGCCACCTTCGCAACCCGCAGGGTGTCCGAGAGCACACATACAGTCCCCAGTTGGACTTAAAGGAAAAAATGAGAGCTACAGACCCAGAAAAGAGGGTCACTCAGGTGGCTGGGTACGAGACTGGATTCTCCACAGGGCAGCGCTAGTTAACACTCTATTCACAGTGCCTGACTCGTGCTGCCCGTAGAGAGGGTACAGTGGCAGGAGGGCCTCACTGCAGTGTGAAAAGGGGTATAATGTCACGTAAGGTACACAAATGCGTCCCACGACTCTGGGAGTCTGCAAGAGACAGATTAAAACCAAAACGCATCAAAACTATGCCAACAGTTAAAAGCAATCTCCCGCAACAGAAGAAACCAGAGAAACCGACTTAACTTGCTGCTGAGCAGCGAAGAAAGGGAAAGAGTGGACGACCGAGTGGAAGAACCACCTTCGGACTGTAGTGTGGACAGCGTAGAAGGACTTGTGTTCAGAACTTTTTCTATTTCCCTGCTGTTCATGGGAAACATAGTTTTTTATCATTGTTTAAAAATAGCTGCGGTGAAAAATAAAGAGATATAGGCATAATCTGAGCCTCCAGTCCTGACATAGAATTAACTTTTTTTGAGTGTACATTTTGTTTCTCATGTTGGACTAATTAATCTGGGAACGTAGCATAACAATGTAGATGTTAATATGAATCCCATTTGCACAGTTTGTCACTGTTTGAATCAGTTATTATATGATTCAAGTATGATGTTGTATGTATCCATATCAAGCACTTTGGTTTAGATGGCTGTTGTCATTTACACGTGGAGCAATTTGAAGTATTCATTGACCCGAATTGAAACAGCAGTGTACCTTAACATTTACTTTGCTGTCTGTTATCATAGTCTCAAAGGTGACCTGGTTAAAAATGTGGTACGAAACTGACCCAAAATCAGAGCTAGTCACCTAGTGGCACCTAGTCCGTTCCAATGTTCTTGAGGATGCTTTACAAACTGAAAGCTTCAGCTGTTCAAGAGATCAAAGTTCCACAAAGGTATTACCTACTGTGGCCGCTAAGTCCATTCACAGCACGAGTGGTCATCCTGCCGGAACCTTGTCATTGAACATAATTTAGAACTCTTTAACTGCTGAGTGAATTGGCCCATTCACCAATCACTGGACCCCCTGGTGGCTATTTTTACTGGGTACTGGAACTTTGATTTTCAAAGTAACCTATTTGAACCGCTAAAACCAGCATACTTAAAAGTTGGTAATCCAATTCCACTTTAGGGTGGTGATTTATTTTTTATTTTAAGTGTTAAAAGCCTGTTTTGTAGATACTCTGCCACATGGGTTCAAACTATTTGAGAGGTCTCCTTTTTTTTTTCTTTTCAATATTCCCTGTGACACCAGTGGTAACCACCAGTAACCAGCATGAATACAGCCTAGTAACCATTGACGTTTTCTGGACTAATACCCTCACCTGATTGACTGGAATAGTTTGCCCCCCTTGCCGGCTTGTTCAAAAGCTGATTTGAAGCCCAGTGTCTTTCTTGACAAATCATAGTCTCTTTTGCACCAGAGTGGTTCTAGTCCTCAAAGTATGAAAGTGAATACCTTTTTAATGCAGTTTTGTTCATCATCAGAACTGCTTTTGCAAATTGTCCCAGTTACCAGAATTCAGTAGGTTTAAATGCTGCCCAAAATCTTGAAGAAAACTGAGATAGAAGAAGGTTCTGTTGGAGCTAAAACATCTCAAGTCATTGTTTGAATAGTCATTTGTCTCTTTTGATCTTTTTTCCTCCCCTTTTCCTGCTCGCACCTCTTTGTGCTTTGTTGATATTTGTTCATGTTTTATGCTTACATTTTGTTTGAAATTTCCGGTGTCAGAACGTTATATCCTTTAACTGTTTTAAGTTTACATTGATACGCCACAGTGGCCCTTACGATGTGAATCCTTATTTTGGCCAATCTGCCAACATTAAAGACAAAGGTGACTTTACGTACTTTGGTTCACTTTGTCATTGAACAACTGAAAGTTTGGGTTGTACAGAAACTAATGTATATTGCCTTGAGACGTACACTACATTTTCCCAACCCCCGTCTGTTCAGTGATGCCCTCACATTGCATATTCTAAGTTTTTCCTGCGCTTAAGGTAAACTGTTTGTATCGCAAATCCCTGTATCAAGCAAGGCCGTAATCAGGTGAAAACTGTCTGGCCCTTTGGGAAGGTTACTTTACCACCCAGGTCCCACACCGTTATCTGAAGTACAAAGGCTTAGCTGCTGTTGGTCTTTATTAAGGCTGGCAGCTTAATCCATTTAATTGAATAGTATATTACAAGTTGGCCTAAGATGGGAATGCAACTCAAAAATTTACTTTATTCACTGTGGTGATGCTACCGAAAGTGTATGATCTCTACTCAATCACAAACTACCTATTTAAGTGTTGGTGGCAGGGATAGAGAATCATAACTTTCAGCAATCTGTTAAAACGCATGGATTGGTTACAACATCTGGTTATTAGTTAAAATGTATGGGCCAACTCTTTTTTTGTTTTTAATCATTATTGCTATGTGGTCCATTCCAGTTTATGCAATTAATCATCAACCGGCTGTTGTAATTTCAAATACAATAATTAGAGTTATATTTTTCTTGCAGCTCAAAGAAATGTGTCGTAGAGAACTAGACAAAGCAGAGTCAGAAATTAAGAAAAACAGCTCTATAATTGGTGACTATAAACAGGTATGTTATTGCTGAAATATGCACATATCTATATAAATGTGTTTGTCATTCTTTACATGAAAGATTTTCAATTTGTGAATTTTGAAATAATTAGGGTTTTAGTAGGAACTATTCAAACAGTTAAGAAATATTTTATAAAGCATTGACTTCATCACTTTCAGTGTTTTAAGCATTAGTTAAAGCAGAATACAGTGATACTGTCTTTTTTGAAAGATCTAATAACATGTCGGTAACATTTTGAATTAAGTATGTATTTGTATGCAGTTTTCAGCCACTTTTGGGTAACATACAGTAGACTAGAATATCGGTTTACTGGATTTAAAGTTTGATAAACATTGACAATTGGTTATAAGGTCTGCGGTAGTTTACATCTGTTCATTGGATATACTGTTGTTAGTGGGGCAATGGCTGGCTGTGTGTGTGTGTGTGTGTGTGCATGTGTGCATGTGTTTATGTGTTTGTGTGTGTGCAGATGTGTAGCTAGTGACTTAGAAGGGTATAGATTTTGCATTGCCCTTCCATCGTTTAATCGTCTTGAGTTATTTATGTTGCTATGATAGAGGTCTCTGAAGGACTTGGCCCTTTTTGCAGGGTCATCCCTGAACTTTTTGCCTTCCTCATAGTATTTTTTCTGACCTGGTGTTGGTCGCTTTAGGACTCTGGGCACTTTATCACTGCTGTCCAGTGTAAAGTGCATGTGCTCTCTATGGTAAAGCATGGTAAGATTGGTCTACATCTGCTTGGCTAATTTAATTTACCTATCAGTCCCCAGTAATGTGGTATCTCATATACCCGGGGCCCGTAAATTAAATGCTACTGGTGGGCTTGCAGTGCTGATTGCGCCACCCACCAAAGTAGTCTTTCAAACCGGTCTGCCATTGCTGGGCCTGCGTGCGCCGTTGCTGCCACTGTGACGTGACACATAAAGTGGGAGTGACTCCCCTTTTACTACATGTGAGTCACCCCTAAGGTAGGCCCTAGGCAGCCCTATGGGCAGGGTGCAACTTAAGTAAAAGGTAGGACATGTACCTTCACTGTGTGGCATGCCCTGGTAGTGAAAAACAGCCATTTTGGTTTCTCACTACAGTGTGGCTGCCCTCTCATAAGAATGCATTGGGGATTCCCTGATAAATGCATCAGTGGTAATTCCTAATCTGAGAGGAGTAGAGTGGTCAAGTTTGGTATGTTTGGAATAGTGGTAATAAATGCTGCGCAATGGTGTTTGCAGATTTATCACTATTTTAGAAATGCCACTTTAAGTTGGCATTTCTGTGTGCTATGTATCTTTGTTCCTGCCTGATGTGTATTGCATGTCTGGCTCTGGAGTGACAAGGGTGTCTTGCTTGCGCCTATCATATAATACAGCTCCCACACGATGGCTCAACACTCGGTGAAGCAAAAGACTTTAACACAAAACAAACAGCACCTTTAGAAAAGGGTTTTATTCTACAAAATGCAAGGACTCTCTCTTTTAGAATAAGGCTTGGTTTTTGTTTTACACTATGTCCTCTAGCAGAAAGGCTTTCCCAGATGCCAAATACACAATATTCAAATGCACAAATATATATATATATATATATATATATATATCTATCCAAGAAAAGGCTACTTCCGATTGCTATGGGCCCCACGGGAGTTGGCGTATGTACCGGCTGAGCGCGCCGGTTGTATGTATTCCAAAAGTTCCACAATGGTATACGCTCTCAATAAGACCAAGCAACGCCAGCAGTCAAATTAGGGTGTTTTATTCCTCCAACACAACATGTTTCGGCGATGAAGCCTTGATCAAGGCTTCATCGCCGAAACATGTTGTGTCGGAGGAATAAAACACCCTAATTTGACTGCTGCCGTTGCTTGGTCTTATTGAGAGCATATACCATTGTGGAACTTTTGCTATATATATATATATATGTGTGTGTGTGTATATATGTGTGTGTGTTTATGTGCAAGCAATATTAACACACTTGGTAAATATAACAGCTGAATACTGATGAATAAACAAACAGCAAATAATATGAGATAACACTGAAGAAAATATAGTATGCTGGACGTCCTGCAAGAGATCAGAAAAATATATACACTGAATACACCAAATGAGTACTTTGGAGGTGCACCTTGACTCACTTACACATCACAAACAAAACACATCAAATGATAAAAGCCACTGGCCAAACATCACAATGGCAGTAACCAAAACTCAATACTTCACCTGGTGCAAACACTGCATCTCAACCCACTCCTGACTGGGGACGTTACACCGCCGTGATTGAGATCCTCGCAACCAGGGTCCACGATCCGAGGTAGACTCGTCCGTCCCCACTCGGATTCCAAACTCCGGGTCAACAACCCTCCGCTTTATGATCTCAAAACACACTGGAAGGTTCGGGAAAGACCTCCCCCTGCACTAGAGGAATCTTACCAGAACTGGCCAGGTTCCAAGCAAGCACTCCCATGGAAGGAAGGAGTTATCACGTCCCCTTCTCCAAATCTCGCATGTTCCAGCCTTTATCTTGACGAAGCTCACAAAAGCCTTCAGGGAAACAATCTCTCACAAAAACAATCCTTGAATGTGAATAACCCAAACAACTTGCAAGCACTGCTGTGCACGCAGAAAAAGCTGAAGCAAGGCAGAGTCAGAAAACAAGATGACATGAGGCCATGTCAAAGCCAATAGTAAGAACTTCATAATTCTCATCAATGTACAACACAATTCACAGTCGTGCACAACTGCTTATAGATTCACATACTTCATCTCTCAATGTCCAACACCGAGCATATGTGTGCATCTCTGCCCACAACACTGCACTTCGAGACCAAAAAGTACATTCCACAACTCTCTCTCCCTCTCATGCTTTCAAAAGCACATCCCACACCTTCTGTTCTTGGCAAGGATGTCCTACTCCGTGACAGCTCCCACTAAAAGACTGCAAGATTACAAGAAAGAAACTTTTAAGAAAATCCAGGCATGTGCAGGGCGTTGTACATTCAGGCTAGGATAAAATAACACAAAAAAGTCAATTGAAATAATGGTAGTCAAAGGTCATCACAGGGTGTCAGACCACAATACTGCCTCTAGCACAAGGGGCTGGGTGAGTTAGCGCTAGGCTGAAAAGGCAGATCTGTATTTGGAGTGGTGGGAGGAGTAGCACTTGAGACGGAATGGGACTGGGCCTGCCTTACACAATGCTGGCTGCTCCCCCTGTGGTGTCTGGGGCCAGAGCCTACACTGTCAAAAGGGGCTGGAGGTGCACCGTCAGAGAAAGGTGTGAGTGACCACATATCTGGTTTAAACCAGGTGCTGAGTCCTGTGGCAGGGGGGGAACAAAGACACTAAGGGGTATAAATATTGGGTCTGTGACCCCATGAAAATGTGCTGTGGGTGCTTACTTGGGACTTCTGGAGCTGAGGAGAGCACACTGCAGTCCATGCAGTGTTCCAGGAGGAACCGCCATGTGGAACTAACCCGAGGACTGCTGGGCAGGTGAGGGGACTGCTGCTCTACTGAGGGACCCTGTGTGCTGGCCTGCCTGGGCCCAGCTCTGCCCTTGTCAATCCTTGGAGAAGAGCGCTGCCTGCTCCCTGTTTGTTTCAGGGGCGAGACAGGCTGAGTGCTTTATTTTCGTTATTGTCCAGCTAATCCAGCACGTAGTAAGCGCTATACCATTTGCCCTCTTGATCTGTGCGTATCGTCTGATACAGCAGGGGGGCCCTGCTGACATGGCCCCATGCTGTGCTGAGCCAGTCTGCAGGAGCACTGCGGCAGGAGAAGCGCGTGGGGAGCACCGTGTTTTCTGAGGAAAGGAGAATGAGGCGAACGGCGCAGGAGTCCGTGCACCTTCTAGCCAGCATGGTGGGCACTCTACTTTCCTATGTGCCTGCGCCGACGGAGCCTTCGCTCCTCTGACCATTCTTTAAGGGGGAGTGTTCAGGAGAACAGCCGGTACTCCGGGTGTGGCAGCATTCGTGGCACTCTGCGCAGGGAAGCTCTCGCCGCTCATTGTGCCCCGAGGGCTGCATCACGGAGCAGAAGCAGACGAGAAAGGGGAAATCACGCAGCTGTTGCCTGGTTGTGGGCGGGGTTCCCATGTTATCGAGGAGAGCCCTGCATGTCTTCTCTACCTGGTTGAGTCAGTTGAGGCGGCGGAAGCCTACCCCGTGTTGCTGTGTCCGGAGGAGTCCAGAGAGGTGGGAGCCTACCCGCTTTGCCGTGTTCGGAGTACCCTGGTTCTGAGAGAGGAGGTCAGCGGGAAAAAAAAACGGAAGTCAGGCGAGGATTGCCTGGTTGCAGGCGGGGCTCTCAGGAGAACGAGGAGAACCCCGCGTATCTGCTTAAAAGCAGATGGGTGCTGTGTGCTGGCATCTTCATTTTTGATGGAAGGATCAGAGCCTCACGGTTTCCATTCCACCCCGCCTGGTAGAGGGAGAGGCGGGTCTTCAGCAAGAGTGTAGCCAAGAGCCAGATTGCGCTTCGCTGGCTTTCTGCCTTGCACCCATCCTGTTTGCAGGGTGGCCCAGCGAAAGAAAAGAAGCCCCAGTGGGGGCTGGAAAGGCACTGTTGGTGCTGGGTAATTTCCGCAGCTGCGCCTCAGATCGCGGGCAGCTGCAACACGGGGGGCATTCTGGGAGAGAGAAAAGGGTGAATGGCACCCTGGTTCCCCTCTTCCCCCACCCCCATAATTGTATGCGCATTGTTCTTGCTGCCGCTGCAGCCAAGGGGCTAGCAGAAGCCTCGTTAAGGGGCATGGAGTGGGGAAGGCCCTCACTCGGAAAGGGGCATTGTAGGGCAAGCCCAGGACAGGGTCCCTACTTGAGTGTGTTCTGATTTGGGGACGACGACACTGGGTAGTAATATACCTGCTGAGGGGGCTGAGGCTCCTGAAGAGAGAGCAGTAATGATGGGACCCTGAGGTATTTAGAATACGTGGGACTTGTGTCCTACTGTAATGTGTTTGCCTAGTGTGTGCTCTGAGGAGTGGGTACTTTAGTGCCCTGTTGCTAATTACGATGTATGCCTAAAGTGCTATGCATAGTATGCTTATGCTAAGTGTACCTATACAAATAGTTACTGGTGGTTTTATCTGAATGGGATGGTTATGCCCGTGATCGATGCATAATGTGTTTAAATTGCGGACAGTGGTACCAGTAGTTACTGGAGAGGTGTGGCTCACTGGTTAGAGGCGGCAGACCTGTAAGCAGAGAACGGCCCGGGACCAGGGTTCAATTCCCGACGCGGCAGGGTCTTGGACCAGGGTCAACGGACTCAATAATTCTCGCCTCAGTGCCTACTCTAACCAGGGAACACATTCGGTAACTCTGGGCATTAAGCTTGCCTCATCTCTACAACGGCCCCCCCACAGACGCCGGGGATGCCTGGTTTCCCCCTGGAGATACCCAGAAAGGGACCATCTCACAGGGAAAACCAGGACGGGTTCCCCAGCGGTCTACAGCGCCAGGACACTCGGGTAGAGTAACAGTGCGCTTTACAAGTATCCCACATTACATTACATTACTGGTTGTTTCCTTAATTTTACTACCTGTGAGTTCTGTTGGTTATGACAGTGGCCTGATTTGCCTTGTAGTGTGTATAATCCCTTGTAAAGTAATACCTAGTGCCAGGTGGCACAATATAATATGTGATTGCATTCTAATGTGTTTTGTGAGTAATATAAAGGCTATTTTTATATAACCGTGTGTGGAGTCTCTTTTGTGGCGTGCCTAGCATGTCGCTGCAGTGTGAGTGTGTTGTGCAAATGCTTTACACATTTCCTCTCAGATGAGCCTTACTGATCTGCCAAACTACCAAGGGGGTGAGCAGGGGTTATCTTCGGTGTGTAACTCCCTTGCCCTGACTAGAGTGTTGGTATCTGCCTGGCTTAGGCGCTTGCCCTAGCCAACCAGAAATCCCATTTCTAACAATCTCTGTTCTCAATCAAATGATTATCTGATTGTTTCAGTTTGGAGTGATTGCCTGAAGAACTGAGTTTGATGAAGGTGTGCTTCAGCTGCCCATGCCATGGCTAAGTGAAAGTTTCTGATGGGTACTCCCAACATCAGATTCTTCACCTTATTTATTTATTTATTTTTGATATTTGTAGAGCGCGAACAAATGCCCGTGGGTGTCTCGGCGCTATAGACCTAGTGCGTGACTCTTGAAAAGATGACAAAGCCAGTCCATTGTTAGATCATGCTGTAGTTTACTGGTCAAACAGCCAGGTCTTTAACTTTTTACGGCATAGTAAAAGAGATTGAATTGACCTAATAGAAAGTGGAACGGTGTTCCAAAGTCTGGCTGCAGTGACCTTGGCGTACTCCCAGGTGCCACACTGGATCTGGAAACCTTTTTCTAGGAATGCTCTCGCATGCCTCTAGGTAGCACTGTGTGACTCCATATTTGCTCCATACCACCCCACAAGTGATGAAGGTGAGCCACATATAAGCACCGCCCTTGCAAGCTGACGTTAGTCTTTTTCTGTCCATGCCTTCCAAAAGAACTCCGGAGCCCCCCCCCTCTAAAACCTACATGTTTCAAACCATGCTAGAACTGTCGAACATATGTCGTCACGGACCAGTACGGGATGTTTGGCCTCGCGACATGACTCAGTTGAGTGTGCCCTCATGTACCCAAAGGCGATTTGAGATCAAGAATCAAAGTTGTACTACTCTGTACATAAGGAATTGTGGCCCTTGCATGAGTCCCTCTTCAGGTCGCGGGTGCCGACTCATTCTTACTCTTGGGGCCGTTCGCGCAAGAGTCTGTGGAAGTCCTCTGGTAAATCTAAATTGAAGTCCTAGCAAAAACATAAAGTGGACTGTGACCAAGGAGAAGACACTTGGGTGTCACAATGTCAGTTAGACACAATCTAATCCCATCCGTGACAGCTGAGCAGACCAAGACCTTCATGGATGCCATGGTACAGATTTGAGGGTTGCTTCTGGCTCCCTCTGGTGCACCTTCGGTCACCAAGTAAACACAGGGGCCTCCAGTTGGCTTCCTGCCATTCAGTGCAGCTTTAACCTTTAGGACCTCTTCCAAGCTGGACCTACTACAGTAAATATGGCTACTTACGCTCCGCTTGAGCTAGTCAATAGTGCCGGAAAAGAATCCAGCGTGGATTCCAATGTCTGACCCCAAATTGGCTTCAGCCCTATCTCTACCCATGTAGCCCAATAAAATTACTAAAGTGCGACCATTCATCTTACAGCCCGAGTCTGTATCAATTCCTCTACCTGGGCTGACTCGCCAGCAGAGGCTCCATTATATTTTAGGCTCTGGTGCTGAACAAGGTACACAACCAGAAAGATATGATGTTGGGGAGAGGGATGGTGATCTCACCCCTCATTATAATGATGACAATTGTATAATTTGGGTTCGAAGAGTCCTGTGTGATTGGTACTCTCCCAATATGGGTTGGATTCGTCACTTGCACCACCAACTGAAGAAAGTAAATTATTTGCAGTAGTGTTCCGACGGGCAGCTGAGGTCTGGGCATTGCAGCTGCCATCACTAGAGACCAATAATAACGTTCTTACCGAAATTTTGCAGAATGGGCCAGCCATTTCTGAGTCCTTGATTTCCTTTAACAAGGTTCTCACTGATACCTTGATAGGCACTTGTTCAATGCCTTGTTCTTGCCCACCTTGATAGGCACTTGGTCAATGCCCTGTTCTTGCCCATTGGTAAATAGGCATGTGGCCAGACGTCAGACCGGCACCTAGCAACCTGGATTATCTCACTAAAGACCCTCCCCCAGAGAGCCTGGTGGTTAAGGCTCCAACAGCAAGGTGAGCCCAAATTCATACCCCACTACCCCTGCGGATAGGGAGTACAAGAAGATTGAGGTGTTTGGAAAAAAAAATTCTCCTTGGCTAGCCTGGTGGAATATTTCTTGTGATTAAATAAGTGCCTGTTAGGTCAATTAGCATTGTACATTTTCCCTACTTTCTTCTTCTGCAGTAACATCTTCTGCACTGTTTGCATCAGGTACATGTAGATTCGTTTGTTGTCTCTTCTAGGCTATTGTGTGTGGGGGGTTATTTTTCACGTGGTCAGTATTGTTCAGTGTTCCGACAAAACCCAAAAAAAACCTTAACCCACAAGAAAATCAATTAGATGACAACCTTCACCCGGAATTACTGGAAACAACAAGGATTGATCTAACGGAACACTTCCTAAAGATTACACAAAACAGGTACTGAATATCCTAATACAACTGAGACCTGACTGGGCCCCTGGGCCAAACTGCCTGCTTAACGCCTTATTTAAAAAGATCCAACCTTTTGGTGCATCCACCTAACTTCTCTGTTCATAAACGCCCTAGAGACTCGCATCATCCCAGATTCTTGGCGAGGAAGCATCTTACAACCTATATATAAATCAGGGGTGCGTTCAGACCCATCCAGCTACAGACTTATAGCACTCATCGATGTTGAGGAAAAAGTTTATGCTTCAAACTTGTTGGCAGACCTAGAGGATTGGGTTAGTAGTACAAACCTAATCCCGAAAACGTAAGCCGGATTCCGGACAAGGATGGTCACTTTAACGAACATATCTGCAATCACCCTCCTGGCTAATCAAACTGTCGCCAAATCATACGTCCTTCATGCATGTTTTGTAGCTCTCAAAGCAGCCTTCGATAAAGTTCCCAGAACTAAGCTGTGGGCAAAAATGAAATCTAGGGGAGCTCCCACCAAATTGTTAGAGCTAATCAGCAATCTTTATTCGAAAACCTGGGCCCAAATAAAAAAAAGGGTACGGGGGAAGTCTAGCTAACAAAATTCCGACCATCAACCGCTTAACCACATCGACGCTGATGACGAGCTCAGCTCGTCATGAGGTACACCTCTCGTACGCTCATGACGAGCTGAGCTCGTCATGAACCGCGGGATTCTCAAATCTTCAGCGCACAGCGGGAAAATGCGCCGCACCGATGCGGTTAAAACAGGGGTTTGTCTTGGCCCCTTGTCTATTCAACATCTACACAGCTGATTAAGCGAACAACCTTCGCTTAACACAAGAAGACCCTCCAAAATTGGGTAATGTCCTAATAGCAAGCCTCCAGTATGCTGACGTCATTGTTCTACTTTCCCAAATGCCTCGAGGCCTAAAGTGGCTGATTACCCAACTAGCAGAATATACATCCTCAGCTGAATTAGTAACCAACCTCCAAAAATCAAAGGTAGTGTGCTTTCCAGTACCCACAAAAAAACCTAAATTCACCTGGACGATAAACATCCTTGACCCAGGTAGAAACATTAATATCTGGGGGTACTACTAGACAGCAATCTCAATAACAAGCAATAACTGGACTTACTGCAAGTAAAAGCAAAACAACTGCTATTTGCATTTAAAACCTTGCCAAAAAAACTAGCAACTGTTCAACAAATCACCTATTTAAGGTCATTGTGACAAACTTCTTGCCTTCCATTTCGTATGGATCGGAACTGTTAAACACTGTGGACTCAACAGTTCTAAACACTGCACACACTACCCTCTTTAAGAAACTATAAGCAATTCCACGCCACATTTCTGAAGCCTAGATAAGACTGGAATTCGGATTAAAAAACCAGATACCAACAAGACACGGAGTCCTGGTCAAATATTAGTAAAGAATGAAGGCAGCAGAGGAAAACTTTAACCCGTTATTGCCGGCAGGGGGTAGAAAAGCAGTCCAGGCTGAGAAAGTCAGGATATCCAGTTTTAAAACAATCCCTCTCAGGATTAAAGCTAGAGGATGCTTGGCTCACATTAGCGGCCTATTCTGAGTTCAAACAAACAGGCAATAAAGTAATCCAGCAACAATCCCAGTTAATAGATAAAGCCTCCTTGGCCCTCAAAACACACGCGTGGGCGGTGATGCCATCTTACAAATTTCTGAAACCTCAACCATACCTGTTAGAACACAACTCAAACAGAAAAAAGTGGAATCTGATTCTATTGAGACTGGGATCCTATCCATCCAAAGACCCTACCCCAAAATAAAAACGGACCTGGCCGACTAAGAAATATTGCCTTTGCGGTCATGGAGATGAGTCACTACTCCATATTTTATGTATCTGTCCGGTGCTACCAAGTATTCAGAAAACTCTCTTATCGCCAACACTGCGGAGAGAACAAATAAGGACTTGCAGAGCAGCTGTCATAAAATGCCTATGAGGCTCAACTGTCCAATCGGCATGCAAGGCGATAAAACTTCTGAACTTAGCGGTAAATGAACTAGAAAAGAGCGATAGATGAACTGAACTAGACTTTGCAGAGTCGCCGTGTCCACTTAATCTACATTCTGTAGTTCATGACTCCATAGTACCAGCACTTTATTATACCCCGTGAAGTTATGCATGCTTGTGAACAGTCTAAACCAAATCCATTAGAAGTCTGTTTTTCCTAGTAGGGCTGGACACTACATGATTGGATTGGAAACTGTCCGAACATTAGTTTACCTCTTATACAAATGAGTTTACTGTAATTTTAAACTACAACAATTGTTTGACATTTTATGTATTCAGGTGGCTTGTCTCACCCTTTTATGATTTTGAAGAAATCGAATAAAAGTATCTACTACCAGTGTTCCGAGTAATATTGCTATTCAGGATTTCTAAATAGTCCACTTCAATCATTGTTTTGTGGTTTTCTTTGGACTGTGTTTTGTCTTTAAAATGTGTGGTATATATTTTGCCAACTGGTCTTACTCAAATAGGTGAATAATATGGTTTGCCAGGAGTGTGATTTAATATGTATTCTTCGGGTGGATACTTATAACCATAGATTCCTCATCTTTAGAATATCCCCAGCTGTCAGACTGGATCTCAATTTTTCCTTAGCAGTGCACTTGTATGTTGGTAGGTGGCATTGTGCTGCTCCTTGGTGACTATGCGCTGCCCAGCAAGTGACAGAATAGACTTACATATAAGTTTCACCCCTATGTGCAGATGTAAATTCCTTTCTGCATGTTCCACTTTCCAATCTGTCAGTGTTATGACTTTCAAAACTCTGCAATGTGTGCTATGCTAATATGTCCTCACTGAACATAATGGTTTTCAAGCTGTGCTGAGGTTGCAGAAAGTAGATGTTAGTCATGGACCCACATTTATTTATTTATTTATTTATTTATATGATTTTTAAAGCGCAGCAATTACCCGTGGGTGTCTCGGCGCTGGGAACTAGATCTATTACCAGTATCTTAGAGAACAAATGCAGAGTTCTATGTCTGAAGGTGCTAATTAGTTCATTGAGAAAACAACCATGTCTTAAGTTGCTTTCTGAAAATGAGCAGTGTGGGGCTAGATTTTATGTTGAGAGGAAGAGAGTTCCATAATCTTGCTGCTGCAATGCTAAAACGTCTGTCTCCCCAGTTGACTTTCCTTGTTCTGGGAATTTGAATCAGGTGAGCGGTGTTGGAACGAAGCGTTCTAGGGGTTGGTAGAGGCTTGAGGGAGATTCTAAGAAATTTGGGTCCCATGTTGTTTATTGCCTTATACACAATACATAAGGACTTAAACTTAGTACGGCTCCTGACCGGGAGCCAATGCAGTTGGGCCAGTTGTCTTGAGACAGAGGTAAATTTTGGAATGCCGAGTAGAATTCTGGCCGAGGCGTTCTGAATCATTTGCAGTTTGGAAATAACTTTTTCTTGCGCATTGAGGAAAAGGGCATTGCAATAATCAGTACGTGAAAACACCAGAGTTGAAATAAGAGTTTTGCCAGTAGTGGTGGGGAGGTATGGCAAAAGCTTTTTAAGTTTTCGCAAGATGTTGAATGACGATGAAACTACAGAGTTCACGTGGTGATGAAAATGGAGTTTGTCATCGAATATAACTCCCAAGTTTCTCACTTTGCTGACCGGTTCAGGTGGCGTGCCCATTTCCTCCGGCCACCATAAGGGAGACCAGGCAGGCTGGACCTTACCGAACAACATTACTTCGGTCTTGGAAGAATTCAATTTAAGACAGTTGGAGGCCATCCAGCTGCTGATGGCTCGCATGCCGTCTTTAAAGTTGGCCGCTATAGTGGAACCGTTTTTGTGAATAGATAATACCAACTGGGTATCATCAGCATAGGTGGTCAAATTGATGTTATAAGCCTTTATTACCCTCGCTAAGTCCGACACGTAAATGTTAAAAAGGGTCGGACTCAGCGAGGAGCCCTGTGGGACACCGCAAGGAAGGGCAAATGTCGGGGAGGTAAATGGGCCCAGCTTGACTGCCTGTTTGCGGTCGGCCAGGAAAGATGCTATAAGATCCCTGGCCTTGTGTTTGATACCGATGGCCTCGACACGGCCGATCAGAGTAGAGTGATCGACCGTGTCGAAAGCCGCCGATAAGTCCAGCAGAATCAAAACAGCCTGTCCGTCATTGTCCATTGTGGTTCTTATTTCATCAGCGGCCTTGATCAGAGCCGTTTCAGTCCCGTGACCTTGTCGGAAACCGAACTGGGTGTCGTCTAAAAGGTCATTAGCTTGAATATAGTGAGATAGTTGTTCATTCATGACAGATTCAAAGATCTTAGCTGGAAATGGCAATGATGCAATAGGACGGTAGCTGGAAGACTCGGATGGATCAAGCGAAGGTTTTTTTAGGAGCGGTTTGATTATGGTGTTTTTCCAGATATTGGGGTATATACCAGATGAAAACATAATGTTACAGATGTGTGTCAGTGGTAAGGTAATGGTATCTGGGATGGTGTGAAGTATAGAGGGATAACAGGGGTCCAGAGGGGAGCCTGATTTGATTGATGAAATAAGTTTGTGAATACGGAGCGAATGTACCTGAGTGATTTCCGTGAGAGTAGTTGAGTTCGGTTTTGATTGTACGTTCGTGGATGACATATTGTTGAAGTTGGGGGTGAAGTCCTTAAATATAGATATGACCTTGTCTGAGAAATAATCAGCTAGTGTATTGCATAGAATTTGTGATGTTTCAGTGGGAGGATTCGCTGGTTCTGCGAGGTGGTTCACTACTTCAAACAGTTTTTTCATGCTGCATTTCGCCTGGTCTATTTGGGTGGTATAATAGATATTTTTTCCCATGGCTACTTTCTGCTTGTAGTCAAGGAGTGCAGCTTTATATGTTGTTTTGTCTGAAGGATTATAGTGTTTGCGCCAATGACGTTCTAAGTTGCGGCAATATTGACGCTGTAGCCTGAGTTGTTCTGTGAACCATGGAGCCGATGGAGTTTTCCTGTTGCGTTTGGAAGTTCTAGAGGGGGCTAGAGTTTGAAACGTCCTTTCCAGGATAGAAGTGTATGTGGTAGCCGCAATGTTTGGATCCGTTTCCCCCTCAGTATCCGCAAAAGCGTCGGTGAGAATCTGATCTAGATGATTATAATCTGTTTCGCCAATCTCTGGTGGTTAGATAGGAATTATGTGAAGTATTTTTACCTATGCTTGATTTGATTTTGATGTCAAATAAAATGGCAGAATGGTCAGACCATGTAAGGGGTAGTATTTTGTTGAAGGTAATATGAGGATTGTTGGTAAAGATACCGTCAGGCGTGTGTCCTGCCTCATGTGTGGGAGCCGTTATCAGTTGTTCGAGTTCTACCGCGGATAGGTCCGTAATAAGCTGGACCGTATCTTTATCCGTCTGGGATTCTAAATAAAAGTTAGTCACCTAATATAGTGAAATGTTTGTGTTCAGCGGCTAGTTCACTCAATTGATGAAGTTGGGACAAAAATACATTGCGCGAGCCTGGGGGTCGATATAGAAGGGTACCCGTAAATGATTGATTGGTAGTGAGTAGAACAGTAAAGGCAAGGGCCTCACAAGTCGCGTGTTTAAGGTCAAGAGCTTTTACTCGCAGAGTGTTGCGATATATTATGGCGATACCACCACCTTTTCTTGTTGTCTTGCGGTCCTGCCTGTAAACGCAGTAGTCTTCTGGCATGGAAGCTTTAAAATCTGGACCTGATGCTTCATCTCCCCAGGTTTCAGTCAGAAACAGGAGGTCGATGGCATGACTATTAAGCAGTTCTAATATGTCGATTTTATGGCATGGAAGTGAACGCGCGTTCACAAGTGCTGCCTGTATTGGTTTAGGAGGTATCGGTGTGTCCTGAGTGGTATTTTTGCACAAGGTGCAAATAAATGGACCTCCGATAGGATCTGCGTATATACACACCAATGGGTCATGTGCCTTATATAGGGTGTTGTTTAGAGAATGTAGATCATTGGAGGAATAAACCAACCTTGATACAGCAAGAGATGCAGGGGGGGTGGCCCTGGGCTCGGTCCAGGCTCGGACGGGCGCAGACGGGCTTGGCTTTGGCGCGCGCCCGGTGCGCCCGCTGCGCCAGCCTGCTGCGCCGTCTGGTCATCACACATTTAATAGTGTGAGGAGGGCGGGAGTCCGGCGCGACTATAAATCCTTGTCCTAGTACACTGGTATCAGAGCTGTAAGCTCGCAGCCCCTGCAGCCGTCACGGGGAGAGCTTCTAAGGCTAAAGCGCACACTCCCCACCATCCAATCCCATTTTGCAGTTCCTCTGTGCGTGCCCCAAGTTTCCTGGGCCGTTATCGACTCCGCTGTAATGCCAGAAACCGGTCCCCGGAAGCTTGTTTCCTTTCCAGTAAAGAATTGGCTTGGTAGTTTGGTCTGCCCTGTTCCCATGATGCACTGGGCCAGGGTCAGACTAATTTGCATGTAGCCAGGTTCTGAGCTGGGATGGTGCAGTGAGCTAAAAAAACGGTGATGGATCAAGCCTTGATCTTTTGACTGGGTAGGAGTGTTCTGCTTAATTCAGATACTCTGTCCATCACCACCCCCTTTATGAATCGTTTTGGCCACCACAAGTGTGGAAGGGTATGCTCAGATGTGAGTCCCTTGCTCACTGCACCATCAGGATTCAAGCTAGCCGGGCCGAAGACGGCTGTAATGCCAGAAACCGGTCCCCGGAAGCTTGTTTCCTTTCCAGTAAAGAATTGACTTGGTAGTTTGGTCTGCCCTGTTCCCTTGATGCACTGGGCCAGGGTCAGACTAATTTGCATGTAGCCAGGTTCTGAGCTGGGATGGTGCAGTGAGCTAATAAAACGGTGATGGATCAAGCCCTGATCTTTTGACTGGGTAGGAGTGTTCTGCTTAATTCAGATACTCTGTCCATCACCACCCCCTTTATGAATCGTTTTGGCCACCACGAGTGTGGAAGGGTATGCTCAGATGTGAGTCCCTTGCTCACTGCACCATCAGGATTCAAGCTAGCCGGGCCGAAGACGGCTGTAATGCCAGAAACCGGTCCCCGGAAGCTTGTTTCCTTTCCAGTAAAGAATTGGCTTGGTAGTTTGGTCTGCCCTGTTCCCTTGATGCACTGGGCCAGGGTCAGACTAATTTGCATGTAGCCAGGTTCTGAGCTGGGATGGAGCAGTGAGCTAAAAAACGGTGATGGATCAAGCCCTGATCTTTTGACTGGGTAGGAGTGTTCTGCTTAATTCAGATACTCTGTCCATCACCACCCCCTTTATGAATCGTTTTGGCCACCACAAGTGTGGAAGGGTATGCTCAGATGCGAGTCCCTTGCTCACTGCACCATCAGGATTCAAGCTAGCCGGGCCGAAGACGGGTGTAATGCCAGAAACCGGTCCCCGGAAGCTTGTTTCCTTTCCAGTAAAGAATTGGCTTGGTAGTTTGGTCTTCCCTGTTCCCATGATGCACTGGGCCAGGGTCAGACTAATTTGCATGTAGTCAGGTTCTGAGCTGGGATGGTGCAGTGAGCTAAAAAACGGTGATGGATCAAGCCCTGATCTTTTGACTGGGTAGGAGTGTTCTGCTTAATTCAGATACTCTGTCCATCACCACCCCCTTTATGAATCGTTTTGGCCACCACAAGTGTGGAAGGGTATGCTCAGATGTGAGTCCCTTGCTCACTGCACCATCAGGATTCAAGCTAGCCGGGCCGAAGACGGCTGTAATGCCAGAAACCGGTCCCCGGAAGCTTGTTTCCTTTCCAGTAAAGAATTGGCTTGGTAGTTTGGTCTGCCCTGTTCCCATGATGCACTGGGCCAGGGTCAGACTAATTTGCATATAGCCAGGTTCTGAGCTGGGATGGTGCAGTGAGCTAAAAAACGGTGATGGATCAAGCCCTGATCTTTTGACTGGGTAGGAGTGTTCTGCTTAATTCAGATACTCTGTCCATCACCACCCCCTTTATGAATCGTTATCGACTCCGCAGCATATAGCGAACGACATGCTACAGACGCTTGATGTACTCTTGCGCCCTCTTACATCCTTTTATGCTGCATGGAGCCACAAACGTCTTCAGTTTATATACTGCTGGCAGGTGCACTTCTGTTGCCACCTGATTCCTCAGCACCAGACATTGGATTGTACCGGCATCCAGGTGCACCCCTGTTCCTGCTGCTGATGTTAGGGCCTGAGCCGATGCATTCTAAATCTGTGTCACTCTCGAAAATTCCTAAAGCTCAACTCCTTGTCATACATCCTGGCTCTAATCCAAGACTTCTGCCTTGTTACCGCTATCTGCAGAGATACAATTGTATTTTTTGCTTGTTTCCGACTAGTACACAAGGCACACATGGGCTCTCAGGACGCTGATGGGGATAGGATGGCTTTCTCTCTCCTCATTTCACAAATTATGCTTTGTATCTAATTCTGCAAAGTGTAAGTGTGCCAGATACATCCTCTGAGACTGGATTTGGACATATGAGCAACCAACATTATCTCTTTAGTGGTGGTGGTCTGGAGGGCAGCAGAGACACTAGACCTTTGGTTGCCCAAAATAGTGGCAACAAGGAAAGTTCTGGCTAACTTTATACTAAGGCTCTCTTTGTCAGACCCACTGTCTCTGTCATGAAATGAAGCCATTACCAATGGTTTAATGGCTAGCTAGACCAACGGATGTTAATGCTTGCCAGTCAGTCGACTTCTGGCTAGTGGACATAGACTGACTTAATCCCAGTGATCCTAGCTTTCTGCTTAAACACTAGAGCCTGATTGGACAGACATTGACAATTAAGGTCGACCCGAATTCTTTCGCAAAGAAATTGATTATTTTGTGAAGAGAATGTTTACATCAGCTAGCCTGGTCCTCTGATCAATTGATGTGGTTTGCTTGTTGGGCAAGTACACGCATGTGTTATGGGACATGGCCAGCAATGGGTTACCGGCAGTCTCTGTGGACCCTAGGGCTTCACTGGCCAATATGATACAGGGCAGCCAGGATTGGGCACAATACGTACTCCAGGATAGCCACCAGTGTTGTGCTCAGACAGCATGCCTGGCCTGGGTTGTTCGGGTTTTCCTGTATTGCGCACTCATCCTTAATTGATATTCCATTGATGGGTCAAAGCTCTCCAGATCAAAGGCTCAAATGCTTCAAGAACCATTGTGCCACCTCCGCATCCTTGGGTCTATTAATGCCTGCAAAACAATGCCAGCTTCAGTTAAAGAAATTCATGGGTTCCACTAAGGCAGGGTTCTTTAAGCTGGGGGGGCTCAAGTGTTCCTGGGGGGTGCCAGGCCTGGCCAAAAGAAGCATTTTGCTCACAAGGAGAGCTTTGATTTAAGTGAAAGAAAATGAGCTGTAGTTAGCCGCTCTGTAATGGGCTGTCACAAACATCTTTTGTCATGTATGTGATATACATGACAAAAGATGGCTTTCCTGTTTTCAGTTTCTATTTTTGGTAAATTCTGGTGGGGTTTTTTCAGTGTTTTAAATACCCTAAATAAACAGTGTAAGTAAGTATTACTTTTATTTGATTTCTTTAAAAATCATAAAAGCTTGGAAAAAACACATATTACATAATAATTATCTAAGATAAAAGTCTAAAAAATGCATACAAGTAAAAACATTTTCCTATCATAAGCTTTGGTCGCAACGACAATTAAAACAAAAATATTATCTATACAAATTGTAAGAAGTTCATTGCAGTTCAATATGAAAAGAGCGATATTTAATGTCAGTGCAGAAAGGGAGTGTCCAGACAGTCATATACCTTTGCCATGTGGACTATTATGTTTTTTGTCCAATTCTTTGGCTGCTATTTTCCAAATGGTGATGGCCTGACATGACCACTGAATTGACAGTCCACCAAGGCATTGTATCACTGCAGCTCTGCACGACCTCAGTTGATGTTTCCTAAAAATCTCACGGAGGACTGTTTTTCGAGGTTCTAATAGCAAGGGGCAGATGCATAAAAGGTCTAATTAATAACGATTCTTCTCCTTGTTCACACAGGCGACATTCTTTAGTGGGCCATGTAGACTTCCGTTTCGGGGTTAGATCCTTTGTGGGAAAAGAACCCAGCCGCAACAGCGTCAAATAGTGCTTTTTGTAATGCGAGAAGTGTTCAGACCAGTACGGTTGGGGTTTCAGAAACGGATATGATTGAGTCACTGCCCGTGCATGAATTTTCTTAGCAAAGGCAGATTTGTCAATAAATAGCGAAGTTCGTTTAATTGCGCTGTTTACCATATTTTTGAACCCGGAATATGATGTTGTATGCCATGCCTCTTCAAGATGTACATCAACAAGTGATTCTTTTAGGACTGCAACAATAGTTGTTTTGCCTCGCTTGCTTTTCGATTTCTTCCCAACAGAAGTGGGCTAAAGTGTTGTCTTCCGCTTGCCTCATCCGCCAGTAATATTTTACCATCGCCCCTTGTCTGGCAGGTTTCTGATTTTTCAGTCCGTATTCCAGTCGAACTTGTGGCCTGAGAGATGTGCCAAGGAATTAAAAACAGACGCTTAAAAAAACTCGATTTGAGCTAGGTTTAAGGCGGCTGCATCTTTTGTACTCCTAATTTCTGACCCATATGATATTGAGGGTAAACATTTTGCTGCAATTATCTTAAGCAACTGACCTGTTGGACAACCTTTTAGCTTCTTATGTAAAATTTTGAAAGCATAAAGGAGTTGTGTTGCTTTAATATTCCCTTGGTCCAAGTGTTGCTTATATTTAAGTGTATGGCCAAGATGGAACCCTAGGTATTTGTATGATTCCACCTGGGATATTGGTTTTTCCTCCAGTTTCCAGGTGAATTTCCCCTTTGACTCTATTTTGTGATGACTACTAAAGCATAAAACCTTAGTTTTCTTAAGGTTTATTGTTAATTGAGCAGAAGTGATATAAGATCCTAGTTAGGTCATCGATCGCTGCAGGCCTATTGGTGTTTGTGCTAGGACCACAGTATCATCTGCGTATTGAAGGCTCCTGATTGATGTTTTGCCTAATTTTGGGGGGTCAAGCTGCACTTATTGGAAGTACTTCTCAAGATCGGCTGTGTAGATGTTGAATAAATGGGGGGTCAACACACACCCCTGTTTTAGCCTGTTTAATATTGGGATCTTGTTTGTTATGGTGCGGCCATCTCCTTTCCTTATCTGCACCCACGTGTTTGAGTAAGGATTGATTGATTGATCAATGAAGCAAGCGTACAAGGTTCGAGATTTTGCGTAAGCTTGATTGGCTAGAAGTGTCACAGCAGAAATGTTGGTAAGGGTGCCCATTCCGGCCCGAAATCCAGTTTGAGTGTTTGGTATCAGGTTTATGCGATTGACCCAATCCTCTAGATCTGTCAAAAGATTTGAAGCATATATCTTGGCCTCCACATCAATAAGTGCGATCATTCTATAGTTCGCAGGGTCTGAACGTGAACCCGTTTTGTATATGGGATTTAAAATGCTTCCTCGCCAAGAATCGGGGATCGAGCCAGTTGCTAAACAATGGAGTTAGAATACCAGTCCAAAATGAGGGGTCATGCCGGAAGGGTGTGTTTGGCAAGCTATTAGGACCTGGTGCTCCCTCAGATCTTAGATTTTTTATAGTTTTAAGTACCTGATCTTGTGTAATCTGTAGCAGATGTTCTGAAGATTCTAAGTTTTCCGTTTTGTTCGTGGTTTCTAGTATGGAAACTTCTGTTTTGTAACACCTAAGAGTGGAATGGCGTTGTATGTCTGATCGATATGCTCTCTCCAGGTGTATTCCGTTATTTCTGAGTTGAAATGCGGTTCTTGCCATTTGATAAATGGTTGATAACTTCCCAGAACAGCTTAGAGTCTCTCTCCTTACTGGCATAGAAAAGTTTCGCCCAGAGATTTTCACTATAATCATTCTTGGCCACCTTGATGTCTCTTTTTAGCTCTTTTCTTGTTTTTGAAATTAGGGCAAGGATATCATAGAAGGGTTCTGAGCCTCGGACTCGAAGTTGTCTTAAATATTTGTTTAGTTGTTTTTTTGGTTCCTTAGGCTATTTGTGAACCAAGCTGCCCATGCTGGTCTTCCTCCTTTGCGTCCATTACCTTTTCTTGAGAATTTATTATTTAGGTCGTGACTAAAGGATGCCCAAGCCTTTGGACACAATAGTTAAATTTTGAAGTTCTCAAGAAGAGTAATGCATGTAGCCATAATGTTGTCTATTTTCCCCTTATCCAACCGCTGCACACCAATGTGAGAAGTTGGCCTGGTATATGATGATCACTATTCTAGTGATCACCTTGCACCAATCCAAACAACCCTTATGGTTGTAAGTCAACCTTATAGACCAGCTATCCTAGTGGTAGCGTGGACATAACAGTCTTAGGCTAAAAGACTCTTGAGGGCGTGTAAAGCCAGCGGTTTTACCATATGTAACCCCTTGAATATCAAATGAAAGGACACCACAAAGGATATATATAAAATATATATGTATTTATTTCTAACACACTCCTCTGAACTCTTTATGAGGTCAGAGGTCAAAGCACATAACAAGACACTTAGTTATCATACGTTAAGTTGCACAATTTACGGTTAGGCCCTAGGGGTGCAGCAAACCATATATTAAGAAAGTGGTATAAGTACCACGTCACAAGGAAAGGAAAGGCCTAGGGAATCACTGGGGCTACACTGTCCTAACAATAGTTTAGAAGTAGGAGACCCACAGGCGGCGCGTGCAGTGTCTTTACACACACGCGGGATTCAATGCAAAGTCAATGGGAACTTAGAAGTTAGATTTAGAAGGATTTGAGACACTTCCGGTTTAGCTAGGAGGAAACAACTAGAGACTTAGACACTTGGATAGTCAATACCCTTGGGAGCACCAAAGTACTTGCGTTACCTCACCCACGGACGGCGGGTGCATAGGTGTGAAGATGTGTCGGGGTTCGTCGTTGGATCCTATGGAGAACTGAAGAAAAGAGGCTGCAGGCGACCAGGAGGAAGATGTCCGGGTGGATCCAAGGGTGGATCTAGGATGAAGAGAACCTGAAAGCAGAGGTGACAGAGTCTGGGTCACTAGCCAGTGACCAGGTGGAACCAGGAATGAACCAGACGTTGGCAAGGGGCAATCAGGTGCTGTCTTGAAGCTTGTCTGGGCAGCCACGTGGACCAGGAAGCATCGACGACGACCAGGTGATGGAGACGGACTGTCCCACGAAGAGTCTCGCAGATGGAGGGGTCGACTTCCGGATTGGAGTCAACAAGCCTTGGCAAAGGCAACCCACGCAGGATACAACAAAGGCTTCTGGTGCAGACCAGCAAGGTCTGAGGTGCTTCACCTTTGCAGGGAAGCAAGAGCCAGTCTGGAGCAACCAGACCAGCGATGTGGTTCAAAAAGATTGTCGTCACAGAGGCTACTAGCCAACGGGCCAGCAACCGGACTACGCGTCAAGCAGAAGAAAAGCAGAAGGGCCCCACGCAGAACTCGTGGAGTGTGGGGGCTGATCTTCGGCGCAAATGGAGCTCGGGATCGGGGTTTCTCAATCCCCAGTGCACAGCTTCGAGGGTACCTCAGGAGCTGCACAGGTAGCAAGTTGCATGCTTTCCAAGATGTCCGGTCCCACGTGTCTCGTCGCCTCCACGGATCCCAGCTATGCTGCAGTCGTGAAGAGAGGGTCAGAGAGGTCTGGAAGTCTGGGTCTTGTCAGGCTCTGTTCTCGGGTTCCGGCGGGAACGTCGACAAAGCAAGCCGTTGATTTGCTGGATGGTGCCTGGTTGCCCAGGGTGGTCACTCCATGGCCACAAGGGAGATTCTTCAGTCTTCAGCTTCAGCAGAATGTCGATGGTCCAGAGTTTCGTGTCAAGTTTCAATTCAGGATTAATCTAAAGTCTCAGGACTCAGCTCCTACCTTTATACAACTAAAAGGGTCTGGATTACTTTCTAGGTCCCTCCTATGGGTGGGACCAGGAAGGGGGGTGGTTACACCCCCCTTTCCTTTGTCCAGTTTCACAGCAGAGCTGGGGCTGGAGTGCCCCAGCAACCGGTTTGAACCGGGGTATGCATGGAGCACCTAGGGTGCTCCAGGCAGTGTCTCATTCTATTCAGCCCTCCCTGTCCCAATACACAAAGTCCTGTCTGGGGTGTTGCTCGCACCTCCCCAGGCAGGAAACCTATTGTCCAAACTTCCATGACTGGAAGGACTCCCAGCTGCAGGAGGTCAGACTTGTGTCGGTGGCAGCAGCGTCCATTTTGTCACGCTGGGGCTGTGGTTAACTTTTAAACGGGATAGTCAGCAACAACATGTCTTCTCCCTCTAGAAGGGTGGAATGCTACCCCCGTCGCCAGAATTGGCGAGGGGGTAGTATTACAAAGTGTATGACACCTTACACGACATGTTTGGATAAAGCCAAATCAAAGTTAGCATTAACCGCGAGGATTATAATGCACTTAAGAGTATATGGTATGGCTATATCCTAGAACAGCTATAAGGACATGGTTCCGAAAGCTGCAGACAGGCTCAGCTCATGTTAGAGCCTCATCTCACATAAAACCAAGCACTCTGCCTTCAGGATTGTTAAGGCCTGCCATAGGAGTGATTTATAGGTGTATATGTGTCTAGATATAAGGTTAGATATAGGAATACTATACCTAAGCAAGGGGTGATTACACGACCTTGCCCCAGCTGAGTGATCAGCCAGTTCTGTCAGTTTGGATGGCCAGCCAGGGGTCGCAAAAGATATGCTGCAGCCCCTGGTAGGCCTTGGATGCACCTATGCCCTGGGTACCTATAGTACATTGTACAGGGACTCACAAGAGTGATCCAATATCCAATTAGGTATGTACCTAAGGTACATGGAGTCCATTTTATAGAGAGAGCAGATAGCCCGGGGCCCTGATTAGCAGGATCCCAGGCCAACTAAGTTGAAAACCAGCTAAACACAAGAGAGGCAGCAGCTTTCGGAGGCCCCGCATTAGGGCGAAGCAGCTGCTCACCTGCTTGTTGACGTTGGTCTCCAGACTCAGGTTGTCATTAAAGCTGACCCCCAAATTCCGCACTGTTTTTACTGGTGTCAGTGGCTCACCTGAATCTAGAGGCCAAAAGTCAACAGGCAGGTTTCTGGCGATTCTTCCCACTTTGCATTGCATTATCTCAGTTTTGCCACTATTAAACTGTAGTGAATTACTTTTTAGCCAAGTTGCCATTTCCACCATGCAGGTGTGGAATGTCTCAAGTGATTCTGCATGGGCACCATCAAGAGAAATCATCAGCTGCGTGTCATCCGCATAGTTGATCACGCTAATGCCGTGAGCCTTGATGATGCCCATCAGGGGTTGCATGTAGACATTAAAAAGATCGGACTGATCTCAGACCTCTGTGGGACCCCGTGTGGAACTATAGCAAACTCAGACTGGTATGGAGGCAGTGCCACTGCCTGCAATCTATCTGTCAGGTAAGAGCGAAGCCAGTCAAGCACCACTCCCTCTACTCCAAAAGTTTTCAGCCTTGTCAGCAGGATGTCGTGACTCACCGCGTCGAACGCGGCGGACAGGTCCAGCAGGATTAGAATTGCTGATTCTCCCCTGTCTGCCCTCATTCGCAAGTTGTCCAGGACCATCAGCAAAGCTGACTCGGTCCCGTGCGCTGGTCTAAACCCAAATTGCTCCTCTTCAAGGATGTTGTTAGTTTCCAGGAAGAGGGACAACGACCTACTGACCAGCCATTCCATGATCTTGATTGGATACGGCAGTAGCGAGATGGGTCGGTAATTCTTGTGGCGACTGGGTCCAAATTCGATTTTTTTCAGCAGGGGTGTAACAACTGCCTGTTTCCATTCTCTCGGTACAATACCTGTGCCGAGGGATTGAATGCATAACTGACGGAGTACAGGAAAGAATTCCGCCCCAAACTCCTTTACTACTTTGTGGGGTAGAGGATCCAATGGGGATCCAGATGTTATGTTAAGGGCTATTTGCGCAAACTCTTGTTCTGCGGGAGTCTCGAATTTCTCTAGGATAGCCCTTGGCATTAGGTGTCCATCCCTTCCTTCTCTCTTCTTCCCGTTCTCCATGCTGCTCTTGTGCTGTGCTAGGGGAGTGGGGGCGTCCTCCATACTCTCTATTAGCTTGTTAAGTTTTTTCCTGAAAGAAGGAGGCCAAACCATCACATAATTCCTGTGAAGGTTTGATGTTGCTATTGGCGCACTCAGGGTGGGACAGGTTTTTTACTATCTTGAAGATATTGCGTGACTTATTAGAGCTTTTTAGGATAATGGCTGCAAAGTGTTCTGCTTTGGCTATGGCAATCTCTTTCTTGTACTTAGTTATTGTCAGCCTCCAGAGTAGTCTATTCTGTTCTGTGTAATCTTTTCTCCATTGCCTTTCCGCCTTTTTACAAATGTTTTTCAGGTCTTTCAGTGTTTCCGTATAACAGGGCGCGGAAGGGTTACCTCTTTTCCTGATTACTTTCAGCGGTGCCATATGATCAAGTTTCCTGGTTACATGATCACATAGTGAGCGATAATTTGCGGTAATATCGTTATCTGGATTAAACAGGGTCCCTAGTTGAAAGAGGTCAATCTCCTTTTCCTCTTTTCTTTTTAGTAGTCCTTTCCAGTCCCGGCTAATAAAGGTTCTGACCTGTATGTTTGCCGGTCCTATGTTAACCAGAGTATGAATATTAAATGTTATAAGATGGTGATCTGACCATCCCACTGGTTTTATTATTGCCATGTCTAAGTGCTTCTTCAGCGAAGATTAGGTCTAGAATGTTTCCTTCCCTATGTGTGGGAGTGGTTACCCATTGTTTTAGCCCTAGGTTGGCACATGATTATGTGATGTTGTAGAAGGCTGTATCTAATTTACCGTTGGTCCATATACTAAAATCTCCCAGTACTAGTACTCTGCTATGGGTGAGTGTCAAGTTGTCAATGACAGCGATCAGTTCCTGCTGTTGCATAACATTAATAGACCCTGGTGGCCTGTAGCAGATTAGGCCAGTAAGGCAGTGACCTGAATCGTGTTTAATCAATATCCCAAGAAATTCAGCACATGAGACCTTATCTATGTCCAACATAGCGATGTTCAATTCTTCCCTGAAGATGATTCCCGTTCCTCCCCCTCGTTTCTTAGGCCTGGGGTTGTGGAGAATCTTATACCCCACTGGGCATGCCGGACCCAGCTCTGACTCTAGTTCGGCCACCGTCCATGTTTCAGTTAGAAACAGGATATCCAGGTTGCTGGATTCGATCAGCAGCTGTATCTCGGTGGCATGTTTAGGGAGGGACCTAACATTTAGTAACCCACTTCTCAACTCTCCCTTGGGTCTGTGTCCTTGTACTGTATGCGGTGTCTTGCCTGGCAGAATGTGGCTGTTAACTGAGGCCTGGTCGGATTTAGATAATAGGTTGAGTGAGAGGGGGTTTATATGCGGCAGACAAGTTAGACAGTTTGGGCAGGGATTCTTATCCTTAGATGTTATATTGGGTGCTAGTCGTGGGCAGGTTGCCTTACCGGCCAATGGATCAAGCATTATCAGTGTCTCCCTACTATATCTATGAGTCACCCTGTCCAGTGTAAATCGGGCAGGGGGGGTGGCCCTGAGCCCGGGTCGAGCGCAGACGGGCTTGGCTTTGGCGCACCTTCGGCGCGACGCCGGCGCGCCCTCTGCGCCCGTCCGCTGCGCTTCCGGGGAAAGCACATGATAGAAATAGGGAGAGGGAGGGGCGTGGCCTGGGGATCCCTCTGCAACCCGCCACAGCGCCTAACTCGGCTGTGCGGGGAGAGGTAAACAGGTTAGATGGTCAGTGCTCAAGTGAGGATCCGGCGATTAAAAGCAGGTACAAAGTGACAATTCAATACAATTTTTAAAAGGAAAAGCTCGTAGCTCCCGGCTTCCGCCTCAGGAGGTCGTCAGTTACACTTACAGGGCGAGTGCAGCACCAGCGCGATTTAAGTAGTATTGGGGGCGTGGGCTGTGGGCGTGGCCTGGGGATCCCTCTGCAATCCGCTACAGCGCCTAACTCGGCTGTGCGGGGAGAGGTAAACAGGTTAGATGGTCAGTGCTCAAGTGAGGATCCGGCGATTAAAAACAGGTACAAAGTGACAATTCAATACAATTTTTAAAAGGAAAAGCTCCCAGCTTCCGCCTCTGGAGGTCGTCAGTTACACTTACCTTGCAAGCCATTTCCCATAGACTGTAAAATAACATTTCCTGAATTGCTTAACATTTCTTTGCTTACCAAGTATTATGACATGCAGCATGTTACAATGCCAAAGTCACTAAAAGTGTCGCCCAGCCTACTCTCAAGGAGATGTTTCAGATCTACACCAATTACGCTGAACACTCACAGACTAGGGGTTTTTCAGCCTCTAGTATTTTGATTATGTCTACTACATCAGTCATGTATTCCTGTAAAACCCAAGCATGCAGTAGACTGTGATTTTTTTTAACATCACTATCAATATGTGACCAAAGATCATCACATTTCTTGCCTTTGGCATCATTACTAAGCAAATATTCTGTAAACGGTCGCCACATGGATAATATAGTATTTACAGCCTCTTGGACTGAGAACCACCGGCTAAAGGACACAGTTAGGATGACTCTTTCTTTGATGCCACACAAAGCACAACATGAGAAATATTTGTACTTTAGTTCCTGGGCATACTAAAACAGGGCACCAGAATGGTCTACAAAGTCAATGGCTTTCTTCATTAACTCTAAAGATTGTAAAGATGCTTTCAGAATACCATCAAGCAAGTAACAAGGATCTTTTACAGGGAAGCACTTCAGCTCAGGTATCAATTTTGACAGCTCATCACATTACGTTTTCATATACATAGCTAAATTACTGCAAATACAAACAATATCACTACAATCTTTATTGAACTCGGTATGAACTTTTTTGCAGCAGTATTCCAAGTGACACTGTGCTCCATGTTTACCAAACGTCTGGTGTAATTTTTTCACCACTATCTCAGATGCTTGGTGAAAACACTCTTTTCACATATACCTGTCACTTCACCTTTCAATGAATATTTAAAAGCCTGGAGTGTTTGGCAATTCATCTACAATCAATAATGACTCACTAGAAAAGGGAGCTGATGTATCAAAGGATTTCACCCACTCTCTGTGGGTAAATGTGATGGTATATATTAAGAAAGATTCTTATGAAACCAGCCATTTTACCTATCTGTGAAATCAAATGTAGCAAAATATCAAATATGATTTTGATATTTCCTGATTCTCTACACTTTATAAAATAACTAAATAAGACCTAAACATGCTTCTAAACACAATCTGTAGACTAAAGACCACAAAACTTAAAAAAGCAGATGGAAGAAGAAACAATATTTTAGTGACATCCCTAAACCACAAAACCCAAGCAGAATAATGTTAGCCCAGTCTTTCTTGCTGCTTCCTTGTATAACAAAGTTACATTGTATTGTCCCCTTCAGGAAGTAATAAAAATGAATCTTTCACTCATCTTTTCCTTTCTTTGAATGGCACTTAGTTTGTGGTTGTGAAGGTGTTTTTTCAGTGTTTATATGTTTACACTGGTGATGGCTAGTTTCCTCTCAGTGGGTTTTTATCAGTTAATATAGGTTTACACCTAACTAGATAGCCTATGTATATCATAGCCAAAGAGTATATGTCAAATGGAAGGGATATTCTTCAAATCCCCAAACCCCATTTCTAATAATCACACCGTGGATATTTTTACACGTTAGTAAGGCCTGCCTGACCAGAATAGTATGTTTGGCAAACACATATTTGGTTGTATTCTTAAAACTGTAACAGAACTTAACTACAATGTTTAAGTTAGGCGAGAGGATCCCCAATTTTCATATTTTCACTTGTGGGGTGGGGGGTGCAGATTAAAAAATTTCACTGGACTAGGAGCTTACTTACAGACAACACCATCCCTCTCAACTGGTTGTACAGCCGTAAGCCCCGTCTTTTAGCATCATGATCAGAACACTGGTTGGAGTCCTGTAGGAAAGCAAGGACAGCTGTCTTTCATTTCCTCCTTCCTGGCTGCACTAGCTACCAAGCCACTATAGTTTGCCCTTAACGACCTATGCTTGGCCAGCAAAAGATAGGATCCAACATCTCATCTCCAGGTGGAGATTGAGTCATGTTGGTCACATGGATCTTAATTATTAACAAGGGTAATGCCCTTCCCTTCTTTTCCTCCTCAATCCATTGTTCTCCCATACCAGAATGCCTTTCTGAAGTGCTCTCTGCAATCCTGGTGTAGGAGGTAAAACCTTTTCTCTGCAAAGGTGCCATTGAATGTTTTCCAGATTCTGAAAGAGATAAATGGTGCTATTTATATTGCTTCGCTTTTCTGAAGCAAAATGGTGGACTTAGGCCTATATTGGACCTGTGCCGACTAGATGCCTTACAACTCTAAACCCTGGATAGTGCCCTTGAACTTACCGGTCACATATTGAAAAACCCATCCTGCAGCTCCACAGACGTTACTTGTGGTTCAAGGTGGACAAAGACCATTTTAAGTTAGGTGTGTTTCTCTTTAGCTTTACCTTGCCTCCTCGAATGTTCACACAAATGATGATTGTAGTGTCTGGGTATTATCGGAGGTTGGGTGTACATGTGTTTCCATACCTCGACAACTGGCTACTGAAGCTGGGCTCACCACAGTCCATTTTAGGCCACCTCTAGACCACTGCTGAACTCCTGTCATTTTTGAGGTTCACAATAAGTGAGCCAAGGTCCCATATGAGCATCATGCAAGAGTTTCCATTCATTGGGGCAGTCCAGGCACAGTGGAATCAAAGCCTTTCTTACACAGTAGCGAGTCCTGGACATTTAGGATATGATTTGAATGCTTTGGGATCTCAGTGAGGATGACACTGAACCTCATGTATCCTCCTTCTTCTGAATGCCAGGTGGCACATGCAGTAGAATCTCGGGTCTCAGTGGGTCCAGCATTCAATCTGCCTCTCCCACTCCGTCCTCAAGAGATGGTGCAGACTCTGCTGGTGGCTGACATACACCAGTCTGACCTGCAGCAGGCTCCCTCCCTTCACCACTGATAGTTCACAGTCGAACCAAACATATTGCTGCTGCCTTCGGAGGCCATCTAGGGGAGTTGGGAAAAGAGGCCCTACTCCTTATCACATTTAAGGGACTTCTGGTAGTTCATTTAGCTCTAAAGCTTCTGTGGTATTCATCGAAGGGACACTCGTACAGCTCCTCACAGACAACATAACCACCATGTGGTTCCCAGAGGTGGCTAGACCAACTTAATATCTCTGTGGTCGCTCACCACTTGGTGGAACTGCTGAATACCCGGACAGACCAACTGAGAAGGTGTCTGGCAGACTACGAGTCACACCTCCATCCCAAGGTGGCCCAGGTTATCTTTGACCAGTGAGTTCACCCTGACTAGAGCTATTCACCATCTTCCACAGCGTTAAATGTCAACAATTGTGAGGTTTGAAATTTCCTCAAAGACATTCTCTTGGAGACACATTGCAGATGGCATGTAACAAAGCACTACTGTATGGGTTTTTACTGCTTTCTCCTGCCACAAGTGCTGAAAATCATGATGGACCGGATGCTAGTCACCATAATCATTCCGGCCAGGAGTGTGTGGTACCTTTAGCTTCTAAAAATGTATCCTCCGATTAGGTTACCACTTTGGGAAGACCTTTCTCAACAACAGAGCAGGGTCCTGTATCCGAGTCTCCACAACCTAAACTTCCATTCATGGATGTTGAATGGTGATACTTGAATGCGTTGTATTTACTGTGCGTGGTGTTTGATGTTATTATCACGGCCAAGCTCCTGTCCACAAAGTCCATATGTACTGGACAAATTCATTGTCTGGTGTGGTGCCCGAAATACTGACCTCTTACATGCAAAACTTTGTGTCTAGGACGTGCATCAGCGCGCAGCCATAGACAGCAGGCTCCCTCGCCCCTCTATGGTGCGCGCGCACCACCAGTTTGTCTTTCTGCCCTCATGTTGTTTTTCTTTACTTTTGGTATAATCGCGGCACCCGCCCTTTAATTTTGATGTTATAAGTAAAACGCGGGTGCCGCGATTATACCAAAAGTAAAGAAATAGAAAAACACATCTATTTCATTACTTTTGGTATAATCGCGGCACCCCGGCTTTACTTTTAATGTTATAGCAAAAGTGGATTGAATGGCTGCCAGAAAGTCAGATAGTGTGGGTTCTTTTGACAATACTCTGTCCGGTGAGCATTCTTCAGATTCAGCGTGTATGACAGGAGCGTTTGCCATTGGCACAATCATCTATCTCGTTTGATTTCGCTGATCTGGCGACCTTGTCTTTCCCTATGATGTTGCCACTTCTGTACAGAGGTCTGGCCCTCTCGCATACCACCTGCGCAAGGTGTACCCTTCAAATCGAAGTGTGGGGTCCTATATTGCGCTAGCGTAGTATTTCTTTTGGGCATATATCGTATATCTTGCAAAGATTAGGAGGTATATGTTCTTGAGGTACATGTTATATCCGGTTGCATGTGTCCAGGGGTCCATGAGCCAGGTGTCTGTGTTGAGCGTCTCGTGCGATGAGGGGCCACAGCAAATCTCTAGGGCCCAGCAACTGCCCCCGTCTGGGCCCGAGCAACTCAGATCCCTGGTCGCAGCGCATGGACTTTGCCTACCCCCCTCTTGCATGTTTCAGGCCAACTGGCTTTAGGTATAGGCAAGGCTGAAGGTTGGAAGCTATTGGATGGCACGTGGCAGGAGTTTCCCTCCTTTCCGTCTCACTCCTTAATGCCAGGTATGCAATAGTACTGAGCTGGTGCATCACCTCACAGAACAGTAGGTAGGTTGCAGGTACAGTCTGCCGTCCACCAAGCAGAATTAGCCAGCGTGGGGGTGTGGGGGTCCTTGACAGCGAGGTAGGAGGCTGCTCCATTTCCTCAGTTTCCTGGCCTGCTCTCTAGGCCCCTCGATGATCGTTTGCCACCAACTGATTCGCTCAGCGCGTCCTCCGCTATGCTGCAGGAGAAGGCACTCACCCAGCGCCGCTATCACGGGGGACCCTAAGCCGCAAGTAGGGGCCCGCCGGCCTGTCTTCCCTCCAGTGGGGCCGGAATGCTGCTCCAACTGCAGCATCGCCAGGCAGGACAGTCCTCCGCGGGGGAGGCTGCCGTCACCCAGTCCAGTAAGCTTTCTGGCATTTTTCTGGTCATCTGGACACCCCAGTAAACAATTCAGTAGCTTCTTTTCAGGTGTTGTTGGGGGACTGCACCTCCGGGAAACGCCATCAACGCAGCACCGACCAGCACATGTAGGCAGGCCCAGCCCCTATGCTGATCATACTTCGCCGCTCTTTTTCTCGGTCTCTGTCGCCACTTTAGGGGTTGGGAGAGCAAACAGTCATTCACGGAGGTTCACAGCAGAATGGTATCTGATGATTGGGGCTCGGCAGAAGCTGTCTGGGGCTGCATCCCCCATCTTGGCCAGTCCGGCCACGCCCTGTGTGTTGAATTACGTTGAGTGGTGAGTAAAGTTGAGAGAATATGTTGCCTTGTTCGGATCATATGCAGTGGAGTTATTGCTTTGTGTGTAAAGTATTGGGAGTAGTTAAGATTGTTGCCCTGATATTTTGTGATTTTACCTGCTTTAGCTCTTTGTTCTTGCTTCACTTGGTGCTGATGCTAAATTGTGAATGTGCATCATCACTTTGGAACAGAATAAAATAAAAAGTGATGTATGTCATAACGTTCTAATGATATTCTGCAAAAAAAACAAATTCTACTGTGAGTAAATGGATGCTTTATTTATCTATGTAGCCGTGCTAGTCACAGGCAACACATAGACAACACTTGACTCCTCAAGTGCTGGACACCCTCACTCCTCACAGTGCTAAGCCCTTTTTAAATCTGGCGTGACAATGCAGCTGTCAAAAACCGTATGTGCTAACCAGAAAAAGAGCACTATGCAGTACTATTGAAAGAGGGCCTTTAGCTCCTCACAAATGTTGTTTGCTTTAAATACAGTAATTACTGGGACAGATGTTTTTTCGCTTGTCCCCCAAAGGATGCCCACATTGCATACTGATTGGCTTGTGAAGGGTTTCTCCCTCCTGATATTGCTTTTGTGTTTTAAATTAATTTCATTGCATCGTGACATGATAGCACACATCATGTAGTGTGTGTGCATGATGTATTTAAATCAAGCTGATCCTACCTACCTACCTACTTGAAAATCTGTTTGATGATATCTGACCATCAGCGTCCTGATGCACCATCCATCTCAGCTTTGAATCCGCTCCTGGCTCAGCTTTGAATCTTGGCTGCTCACTGGACCCCAGTAAATTATGCTTACATTTGGAAGCCAAAATAGATTCAGATGTAATAGGTAATCATAAATATTCTAACATTCTGTGTGACTTAAATAATCTTTATTAAAACGTTGGCCAACTTCTGTGGTCCGAATAATCATAGACCGCTGGAAATGCCCCCAAATACATAGTGGACATATGCAGATTTTGTTTTGCAGTTTCAAACTTTCCGGTGATATTCATCCTTACAGTATTTGGGCACCGTGTCGGATGGCAGCCAGGAAAAGCTACTCACCCCAGACATTTCTGAAAACTAGACAGCCCAGGGAGCCAAAAGTAGTGTGTTGCTTACACAGATTCCACCACTTCCTCACTCCAAACTGAAAACATTAGTGAAAATTAAAGAGTTTCCTCCTGTTTCTGTCACAGAATGGTCCAGAATTTCTGGGGATCGATAAGTGTCCTACCACCCAGCATCTCCTTCACTGCTCCTAATATAACAAGCATTTGCAGTGCAATAGGTCTCGCATTATTAAAGTTTGAGCTATTGGTGCTGCATTATTTAGCAATGCCAGTAGCTCAAACTTTAATAATGCTAGACCTATTGCATTGCAAATGCTTGTTATGAAAGGTTTGACCTACATCTCCCCACCCAAACTAAATGATATTGAAGTGGGATCTGACCATTTTCACTTTGAGCGACAGTTTTGCTCTTTCAAAAGGAACAAATCCACACACAAGATAGTTCCCTTTAGTGCCAGTGTTTTTTTAGGTCTCGCCTGGCGATAGCAGCGCATGCGCTGTCTCGCTATGCGAGTACCTTTTGGCATCAATTCAGCCAAAGCTGAATGCACGCGCTTACCGATGGATAGAAATGGCTGCTCACGCCATTCACAATGTTAAACATGCACACGTAGAGACAAAAAAATGCACGCACATGTAGACAGCCCGACGCCATCTTTGTTTACTTAATTAGCTTAGGGATGTGCACACGCACGCGCGTTTGTTTGTCCCTAATCATACATGGCGGCGTGCTTTCGCTCCCTCCCCTCTTACCGCCCACCCTCTAGAAGTATTGTCAGGTTTAAACGCTTTCTGCCGCTAGGAGGTCATAGTGTTACGGAAACGCTGTCTAGCGAGGTATTAAGGTATGAATTTGGTTCCTGGTTCTCACCCAGGTAATGTCTGTGTAGAAGTGCAGGGTGGCACGGGCATTCAACATTTTTCTCTGGAGAAACACCTCGGTGCTCGCAGCTACATTTGTACAATTTGTTTTCACATTTATGACAGGGTCTGGGTGGGGCTGCTGGGCAGGCGAAGCAGAGAATGCACAAGTGCCCTTTGAGCTCGCGGTTTTCATGCGGATGGGGTTACGCGGCCGGATAGGAATTCGGGGAGTAACCAGTTGCCACGCCCCCCGGTGCACTTTACCAGTTGCCGCACCTCTGGACCTTTTACTTACGGAGCTGGAGTTGAAGTCCCGCCCGAAGTTGTTAAGGGGCTGCTTGTGGCTCAGCCCCCGCTCCCTCACCAGGGTGACAGAGATGCAGTCCACGGTCCCGGCCTGGAGGAAGCAGCCGGTGATTACCTTCACCTTGTATGTCGCCATCATGAGGAGTGCGGTGGAGCTCTCCTCGGAGCACAGAGTAACTACATGGAGGAGGAGTTTGGGAAGGAACCAGAGCGTCATGAAGACAGGGTGTGAATTGACGAGAGGGTGGAACAGAAAATGCACATCAAAAAGACTTGTTGTGCCACTTCAGCCTCCACGTATAGCCAACAGCATGCTGGGACTTGTGAACAGGAAAAGAAAACTACAAGTCCTACAATGCAAGGTTGTTAGGTAAAAACCCAAGATTGTCTAAAGGAAGGTAATAGACTGGCCCCCCTCGTGGCGCTGCCAAGACTAGAGGTGGTCAAGGCAGCAACTTTAAAGGGACTCAACTTGTATATGGCTCAACTCGAGGTCTCCTTGGACCCTCGAGCCCCGAGTGAGCAGAGACTTCAATAGGCTTCTGACTGCACCCCTGCTGTAATGTCATGCGCCAGGAATTAAACCCAGTACATTAACATTTGGTGTTAATGCGAGAAAGAAAGAGCAATCTGTAGCTGAACTGCATAAATTGACCAGTCCTTGCTCTCCAATTTGACCAAATTGTGTGATCCTAGGAAATTATTTTATTTCATTGTGCCTCCTCTTTCTTGATCACCTCATAGGAAAGGACATTGTAATGAAAGAGTTTGTGATATGTGCGGTACAAAAATCTTTCTTGTGTTTAATAGTCTATAACATTATTCCGTATCTAGTAAGCTAGGACATGTAGCTGGCACACAAGAACTGACTTTCCTCTTGCTTTACTAATGGCATTGTGCCAAGGCTGGGGGCATGAATGCTTCCAAATTCATGTTTAAAAGCGATCACTTCTAACAAGTGCCTCTAAACTGTGTGATAATCTCATGTACTATTGTGAACTGCTTCTACATGTCAACGGCATTCACGTTTTTGAATTTTGAAGACTGTTTATCATATTTTTACATGTTTGTTGCATAATTTATATGCCATACATTTTCACGGGCAGGCTTGTGCACGGGCTCTTAGAGCCATGCCTGGCCCACTAACTCGGTTCTAAATCGGCCTTCCTTGTCATTTCTTTTGGCTTGTCCGCCTCTACCTGTGAGCCATGCAGCAAACAGGAAAACATGACCGAGTCTTTCAAGTTAAACTCCTTTTGAGGTCTCGCCTATGCAGCGCGCAGCATGCCTCATTAGTACCAGTTTAACCCCAAATATAGAACAAGCATTGAAAATGAAATAGGTCTCGCATTTTATTGAGTTAAAGCCATTTGCTTTGCTATACAATACCATTAGCAAAGCAAATGGCTTTAACTTAATCTAAGGCGAGACCTATTGCATTTTTAATGCTTGGATTTCTTTATAATTGCTTTAGTGTTGTCTTTCTTTTTAGAGCCTTACAAACTGGTGTGATAGCAGGACACAAAGGGCCCATTCCAGCTTTATCAGATCCCATCTCCTGCTAACGCTGTTGTAAATACCTTTCTTAATGGCTTTATCTGACAACTGCTATTTGAAGCTCACACTATAAAGCTCTGAATATGAGCTAATCAGTGTGTTCTTTCTAGCTTGCCAATCCTAACTGCATTCCTTTCCTTCATTCTTGCCTTTCTTTTTCTTTCCTCCCTCCCTCCCTTCTTTCTTTCTTTTTCCTTTCTTTTCCTTTCTTTTTCTTTCTTGCTTATTTTCTTGCCATCTTCCTCTCTTGCCTACTTCTATTTCATCTTCTGTACTTGCATTTTCTTTCATCTTCTTTCTTTCCTTCCACCCCGCTTACCTTTTTTCTCTCTTGCCTTTTAAAAATATATATTTTTGTTGATTGAACATGTAAAGGTAACAAACAAACCAAACTTATGGCTTGCTCCAGGGACTGTACATTACAATAATTGCTAGTAAGAGCAGTATAACCGTACAGACCAGAGTATAGCTGGGCAATTAATGGAACCTATCTGCGGCTGCTTCCTTTCCTTCCTTCCTTCTTTTCCTTCTTATCTTTTTAGGTCTCGCCTGTCGATGCGCATGCGCATCGAGCTTGCGAGCCTATTGCGGCTTAAACAACTTTTAACTAAGAAGCAAGGAATCGTGGCGATTCCTTGCAGTGCCCGTGACTTTTAAGCTCAATGCGCATGTGCATTGAGCTTAAAAGCGCGTGCACAGCCGCAATCGCCATCTGTTCCTCTCTCCCGCATTCCTCCGACACCTTTTGAAGTGAAGCTTAGCTTCACTTCAAAGGCCCGGCTTCTTAACACCCACATGCCGCTCTCCCCGCTCCGCCCCCTCCCCTGCCCGCCTTGTGCATTTCTCCTACACCCCCTCCCCACAGCAATGCCCTCCGTCTCCTGATCTTCACTCATAAATATATATTTTAGTTTAACAAGGGAAATTCCCTTCAGACAATAGCACAGGAGCTTGGTTTTGTACTTGTAGACGTGCGATTTCATTCGACTTGAATTATTTTATGTATTATGTCAGTTATGTATTTTTATTGCCTTTTTTATCTTCCATTTGGATGTTTTCCGCGTTCATGTAATTAATACACAAGCGTTACATATTTACAAGTTTGATTGCATCCACGATGAAGGCACTGCTGGGCAGGAAACAAAAAGCAGCAATACAAATCTGTTTTATTTTTTTTGCAGTGCGCCATATTTTATCTTCAAGTATACTGGCTGCACCTTTCTAATGTTTATCACGGCGCAGCTCACTTTGCTGTTCCCGGCAACTAATACTCATGAGTGGAGATGACTTGCACTGAAACACTCCACCCATGTCGCTTTCTAAATCCTGCCCCCCGCAGCTAATAACCATTGGTGGAGCTGACTCGCTCTTCAGCACTCCCCATGTCGCTTTCTAAATCACCCCCCCCCCCCCGCAGCTATAACCATTGGTGGAGCTGACTCGCTCTTCAGCATTCCCCATGTCGCTTTCTAAATCCTGCCCCCCCCCCCCCCGCAGCTAATAGTCGTCAGGGCTGACTCGCTCTTCAGCACTCCCCATGTGGCTTTCTAAATCCTGCCCCCAGCAGCTGCCTCGAACTCCAGCACTCACCTCAGCGCCACAATCGCCTGCGTCGGCTCAGTCTGCATAATAAAGATGAGAACTGAGGGTTTGGGGGAAACAAAAACGCAAGTGCTGGGGCGGGGATATGCTGTTTACCACAATGCGTTATTTGTGCAATCAAATGATGCATTTCTTTGACAAGGGAAGCACAGTTCATTTTCATACATGCCCAATTATATTACATGTATTACATGTTTGAAAAACCAACAGGGCTTATTATGCTTGTTTCACAAAATATAGAGCAAGTGTGTATTTATTCCTTTTTGTCACCCTCGTGTATATCTCCCTCCTCCACTGCACTCACTCACGCTTTCTAAATCCTGCCCCCCCCCCCCCGCAGCTAATAGTCGTCAGGGCTGACTCGCTCTTGAGCACTCCCCATGTGGCTTTCTAAATCCTGCCCCCAGCAGCTGCCTCGAACTCCAGCACTCACCTCAGCGCCACAATCGCCTGCGTCGGCTCAGTCTGCATAATAAACTGCATTACCCTGCTACTCGCTGATCTCTGGACAGGTTCCTAAAGTTTTAGAAAAGGCAGAAATGTCCGCTTGAAAAAAAAAATCATTGGGCTAACAGAAAGGGGTGATTTTGGCAAAATTACTGGAATTAATGTTGACACAGCAGTTAGTCTTTTTGAAGAGGCATATTTACTTGAATCTGTCCCAAAGCAGAGGTAATGTCTGTTGTGTTATCTTTGCAAGGCAAGCTTGGGTTGATATGTGTTTTAAGAGTTGCTTCTCTTGTCACTTTTAGACCGTTCAGCACGTTTGGTACTGGGGAACACTGAGCATTCCTGAACTGCTTGGGCAATTGGGGCTGCATCAAAAGAACACTAGATTGGGGTTTCCTCTCCATGATCCAAATATTTTTGCTTTTTTTTTACGTTGAGCCTGGTAGCAGGCATGCGCTGCTCTCCGAGGTTTGTTGTATTTAGTCACGTTGGTCAACCATGCCCACCACTTTCCATTTGTTCCTACTTGTCCATTTCTAACAATTGCTAAGGCATACAATCAAGAAATCGCTGTAACAAAATGCCCCTACACTTGTGTATCGGATCTTTCCCTGTTTGCTCGCATACTATGATTACTTTAAGGTACACGCAAATAGGAAAACAAACAGACTGCATTTTTACTTATGTTTATTTTGTAGGGGTTTCCTTTTTACTGTATTTACTGAAGATTCATAAAATATTCTGAAGAAAAAAATAGCCAGGTTTTAAGGGATTTTCCAAATTTAATTTGGGATTGTTTCTTGGAAATTACTATCACAAGTGTATTCCATTGGCTATTACTTTTTTTGCATTACTTCTTCCCTATGTCTCTCTCCCCCACTCTCTTTCGCTCTCTCGCTCTCTCTCTCCCCCTCCCTCTCTTTCTCTGTCTCTCCCTCTCTCTTTCTCGCCCCACTCTAATTCTCTATCTCTATTCTTTCTCTCTCTCTCCTTAATTCTCTGTCTCCTCCCTTTATCTCCTTCTCTTTCTCCCCCCTTCTTTCTCTCTCTCTCTCTCTCTCTCCCCCTTCATTCTCTCTCCTATCGTTCTCTCTTCTCTCACTCACTCCCCCACTTGAGTTCAATCTGCCATTGCTTCTTCCATTCTTTCTCTCTTGTATTCGCTCCTTCACTTTCCTCCTCTTTGGCATGCAGGTTGTAACAAGCATTGGCATAGCCCATAGGTCTCGCCTTTAGGACCTTATAAGTGTTATTTTATGTATTATGTCAGTTATGTATTTTTATTGCCTTTTTTATCTTCCATTTGGATGTTTTCCGCGTTCATGTAATTAATACACAAGCGTTACATATTTACAAGTTTGATTGCATCCACGATGAAGGCACTGCTGGACAGGAAACAAAAAGCAGCAATACAAACAAGCATTGGAAATGCAATAGGTCTCGCAGCGTTAGAGTTAGTGCATTTAGAATTGTTTATGGGTTTTTTGTTGTAAATCTTTTGCATTTTTATTTTTTGTAGCCAATGCTAAAGAATTACAAATCAAAAAAGCAATAAACATTTGTAAAAGCTTTAACTAAAAATCACTAGTAGATATGCTATATGCTATGCTGATGAAAACGCTTGCATATGGTGGGTGGATTAAGGGCCAGAGACTCCTTTTTGTCATGGAAATGTTTTTGGTTACTTGGCGTTGCGTGGGTGAGTGGCGTTGCGTGGGTGAGTGGCGTTGCGTGGGTGAGTGGCGTTGCGTGGGTGTGTGGCGTTGCGTGGGTGAGTGGCGTTGCGTGGATGAGTGGCGTTGCGTGGATGAGTGGCGTTGCGTGGATGAGTGGCGTTGCGTGGGTGAGTGGCATTGAGTGAGTGGCGGTGGGTGAGTGGCGTTGCGTGGGTGAGTGGCGTTGCGTGGGTGAGTGGCGTTGCGTGGGTGAGTGGCGTTGCGTGGGTGAGTGGCGTTGCGTGGGTGAGTGGCGTTGCGTGGGTGAGTGGCGTTGCGTGGATGAGTGGCGTTGCGTGGATGAGTGGCGTTGCGTGGCGTGGTGTCTGCAGTGCGCTCCCTGCCACATGAGATAAAAGTCAAGCCAGGAATGCAAACCTGTTAATCACAGAGAAATATTTGATCAGCACATCTATTCCACTGGACGTGGTCAGAACTAAGTGTTAAAAAGATTAGAAGAAATGAAAAGAAAATCACGCGACAGTAGCAGCCCAGAATAGAGACACGAACAGTCAGAGGCAATAGAGCAAGTTTGTATTTTCATGTACAACTCAAGCCAAAACGATTAACATTGCCGATGATTTAGTTGCGAACATCTGGTCACCGTAGAACTACCGGAAACCGTTGTGACATGGGGCCGGTTTTCTATGTCCAAGCGATTGCAAAAACGAAGTTGCCACTGACAAAACTGTTATTGGCAAATGACAGCTTTATACCACTGGATGACTAAGAATCCCTAAATTCGTGTATGTTTGCAGTACGATCGAGGCGACTCCTGTGCCTGCATTCCCTGGTGTCAACTCAACCCAACCCATCGGCTGCACACCTCTCCCCATGTTACCTGAATAGACGTTTTCTGCTCCCTTAATATAACAGCTGCAGAGGTTCCAGTACGGTTTTAAAAAAAACTGAAATTGGCGCCTCTAGTAAACATAGAGAGTGGACTGTGTTACTCAAGTCTCCGATTGCTACAGCCGAGCGGCCATATTGGAACCACCACAATTTATCTCTCGAAGTCCCTGAACGGCAAGATATCGATTTCTGGTGTTTCAGTTCTTTGGGGGAAAACGCCTGCTCTTGATTATGCCTGAGTAATTGTTTATTTGCTATGCAATGCTTACTCATACGTATTTGTTAATGAATTTTTCTCGTTAGCAAGTGTGCCTCCCTGCGATTTAACTTTGATTAGTTATACTGCTGATCGAACACAAATCACATCTTATGGCTTTTTTTCCAATTTCAGCACATATTAGACCTGTCATTATAAAAGGACAAAGCTTCGGGTGCCTGATTTTTTCACCCAGTATTTCTTCATCGCTTCCTCAATCAGTCTTTCCTTCGTTTTTACTGGACATTCGACTCCGATGTGAGTAAGCGTCACAAGGCTCAACTAGGGGGAGGGGGCGGGAGGCGGAGAGTTGAGGCAGGCAGGCATGGGAGGAGAGGAGGAGGGGGGAGGAGAGTAGGGGAGGCACGGCCTAGCGGCCGTGCAGGGGGAGGGGGCGGGAGGCGGAGAGTTGAGGCAGGCAGGCATGGGAGGAGAGGAGGAGGGGGGAGGAGAGTAGGGGAGGCACGGCCTAGCGGCCGTGCAGGGGGAGGGGGCGGGAGGCGGAGAGTTGAGGCAGGCAGGCATGGGAGGAGAGGAGGAGGGGGGAGGAGAGTAGGGGAGGCACGGCCTAGCGGCCGTGCAATCAAGTAGTGAGGGGGCGGAGTTGTGGGAAGGCTGAGAGAGAGAGTAGGCGGCTGGGTGCATGTGCACGCGCTTTTAAGCTCAATGCACATGCGCATTGAGCTTAAAAGTCACGGGCACTGCAAGGAATCGCCACGATTCCTTGCAAGTTAGATAAAGTCTGGATGAGCCCCTATAGTCTCGCTTGCTCGATGCGCATGCGCATCGACAGGCGAGACCTAAAAAGCTCCAACAAGCTCTGCTCCCTTCCGCTCTTTCTTTCCGTCCATGCACAGCCGCAATCGCCATCTGTTCCTCTCGCCCGCATTCCTCCGACACCTTTTGAAGTGAAGCTTAGCTTCACTTCAAAGGCCTGGCTTCTTAACACCCACATGCCGCTCTCCCCGCTCCGCCCCCTCCCCTGCCCGCCTTGTGCATTTCTCCTACACCCCCTCCCCACAGCAATGCCCTCCGTCTCCTGATCTTCACTCATAAATATATATTTTAGTTTAACAAGGGAAATTCCCTTCAGACAATAGCACAGGAGCTTGGTTTTGTACTTGTAGACGTGTGATTTCATTCGACTTGAATTATTTTATGTATTATGTCAGTTATGTATTTTTATTGCCTTTTGTATCTTCCATTTGGATGTTTTCCGCGTTCATGTAATTAATACACAAGCGTTACATATTTACAAGTTTGATTGCATCCACGATGAAGGCACTGCTGGACAGGAAACAAAAAGCAGCAATACAAAAAAGCTCCAACAAGCTCTGCTCCCTTCCGCTCTTTCTTTCCGTCCACTTTCCCTCTTTTTTCTCCCTCTAGCTCCTCTCCCAGTATATCTTTCTATATCCTTTTTCCTCGCCACCAACTACTCACCCCTTCAATCCCTACTGTGATGAAGTTGGAGACAGTTGTTCCAAACCGACCTCCAATGGTGCCAGCCCCCCGGTGAAAATAAATTCCCATTGGCATAAAAGGCCATTGTTAATATACCTGCATATGGTTGACTCACCGAGCAAAGATGGAATCAGGCACACACGCTTCACTGCTAATCCATACAATTTCAGTTTTCAGTCTTTCTTTTACTCTCCACGTTTCTGCCTCTTTCACTCTCTCTTCCAACTCTCTCCCCCCTCTCCATTTACTTACACAAATCTCGCAGATACCCCAAGCAGCAGTGCCCGCACTACCAATCCTTCTGTTATGCCACATCTCTCAGCTTACATATTCCTTCGCTCTTTCTTTTACTCTCCACCTTTCTTCCTCTTTCACTCTCTCTTCCAACTCTCTCCCCCCTCTCCATTTACTTACACAAATCTCGCAGATACCCCAAGTAGCAGTGCCCGCACTACCAATCCTTCTGTTATGCCACATCTCTTAGCTTACAGATTCCTTCGCTCTTTCTTTTACTCTCCACGTTTCTGCCTCTTTCACTCTCTCTTCCAACTCTCTCCCCCCTCTCCATTTACTTACACAAATCTCGCAGATACCCCAAGCAGCAGTGCCCGCACTACCAATCCTTCTGTTATGCCACATCTCTCAGCTTACATATTCCTTCGCTCTCATTTACTCTCCACGTTTCTGCCTCTTTCACTCTCTCTTCCAACTCTCTCCCCCCTCTCCATTTACTTACACAAATCTCGCAGAAACCCTAAGCAGCAGTGCCCGCACTACCAATCCTTCTGTTATGCCACATCTCTCAGCTTACATATTCCTTCGCTCTTTCTTTTACTCTCCACGTTTCTGCCTCTTTCACTCTCTCTTCCAACTCTCTCCCCCCTCTCCATTTACTTACACAAATCTGGAAGATACCCTAAGCAGCAGTGCCCGCACTACCAATCCTTCTGTTATGCCACATCTCTCAGCTTACATATTCCTTCGCTCTTTCTTTTACTCTCCACGTTTCTGCCTCTTTCACTCTCTCTTCCAACTCTCTCCCCCCTCTCCATTTACTTACACAAATCTCGCAGATACCCCAAGCAGCAGTGCCCGCACTACCAATCCTTCTGTTATGCCACATCTCTCAGCTTACATATTCCTTCGCTCTTTCTTTTACTCTCCACGTTTCTGCCTCTTTCACTCTCTCTTCCAACTCTCTCCCCCCTCTCCATTTACTTACACAAATCTCGCAGATACCCCAAGCAGCAGTGCCCGCACTACCAATCCTTCTGTTATGCCACATCTCTCAGCTTACTAATTCCTTCGCTCTTTCTTTTACTCTCCACGTTTCTTCCTCTTTCACTCTCTCTTCCAACTCTCTCCCCCTCTCCATTTACTTACACAAATCTCGCAGATACCCCAAGTAGCAGTGCCCGCACTACCAATCCTTCTGTTATGCCACATCTCTTAGCTTACAGATTCCTTCGCTCTTTCTTTTACTCTCCACGTTTCTGCCTCTTTCACTCTCTCTTCCAACTCTCTCCCCCCTCTCCATTTACTTACACAAATCTCGCAGATACCCCAAGCAGCAGTGCCCGCACTACCAATCCTTCTGTTATGCCACATCTCTCAGCTTACTAATTCCTTCGCTCTTTCTTTTACTCTCCACCTTTCTTCCTCTTTCACTCTCTCTTCCAACTCTCTCCCCCCTCTCCATTTACTTACACAAATCTCGCAGATACCCCAAGTAGCAGTGCCCGCACTACCAATCCTTCTGTTATGCCACATCTCTTAGCTTACAGATTCCTTCGCTCTTTCTTTTACTCTCCACGTTTCTGCCTCTTTCACTCTCTCTTCCAACTCTCTCCCCCTCTCCATTTACTTACACAAATCTCGCAGATACCCCAAGCAGCAGTGCCCGCACTACCAATCCTTCTGTTATGCCACATCTCTCAGCTTACATATTCCTTCACCCTTTCTTTTACTCTCCACGTTTCTGCCTCTTTCACTCTCTCTTCCAACTCTCTCCCACTCTCTCTTCCAACTCTCTCCCCCCTCTCCATTTACTTACACAAATCTCGCAGAAACCCTAAGCAGCAGTGCCCGCACTACCAATCCTTCTGTTATGCCACATCTCTCAGCTTACATAGTCCTTCGCTCTTTCTTTTACTCTCCACGTTTCTGCCTCTTTAACTCTCTCTTCCAACTCTCTCCCCCTCTCCATTTACTTACACAAATCTCGCAGATACCCCAAGCAGCAGTGCCCGCACTACCAATCCTTCTGTTATGCCACATCTCTCAGCTTACATATTCCTTCGCTCTTTCTTTTACTCTCCACGTTTCTGCCTCTTTCACTCTCTCTTCCAACTCTCTCCCCCCTCTCCATTTACTTACACAAATCTCGCAGAAACCCTAAGCAGCAGTGCCCGCACTACCAATCCTTCTGTTATGCCACATCTCTCAGCTTACATATTCCTTCGCTCTTTCTTTTACTCTCCACGTTTCTGCCTCTTTCACTCTCTCTTCCAACTCTCTCCCCCCTCTCCATTTACTTACACAAATCTCGCAGATACCCTAAGCAGCAGTGCCCGCACTACCAATCCTTCTGTTATGCCACATCTCTCAGCTTACATATTCCTTCGCTCTTTCTTTTACTCTCCACGTTTCTGCCTCTTTCACTCTCTCCTCCAACTCTCTCCCCCCTCTCCATTTACTTACACAAATCTCGCAGATACCCCAAGCAGCAGTGCCCGCACTACCAATCCTTCTGTTATGCCACATCTCTCAGCTTACAGATTCGCACTTTCTTTTCCTCTCAACGTTTCTGCCTCTTTCACTCTCTCTTCCAACTCTCTCCCCCCTCTCCATTTACTTACACAAATCTCGCAGATACCACAAGCAGCAGTGCCCGCACTACCAATCCTTCACACACGCAACGCCACTCACACACGCTACGCCACTCACACACGCTACGCCACTCACACACGCTACGCCACTCACATACGCAACGCCACTCACACACGCAACGCCACTCACACACGCAACGCCACTCGCAACGCCACTCATCCACGCAACGCCACTCATCCACGCAACGCCACTCTTCCATTTGCAAAAAGAAAAATGTCTAACTATTCTATTGCGAGACCTATTGCATTTCCAATGCTTGTTTCTCTTGTCTTCCTTCTTTCCTTTGCAAAGTAATTACCTACAGTGCCAGGGAGTTGTATGGTTATGTCTGCCTTTTTGAGACCCAAAAAGCAGAAGAGCGGTTGCAGGAGGTCTCGGACCCGCTCGAAGTTGCCGACTCCGCTCACTTAGAGGTCTTCTAGGAAACACAAGAAGAAGTGGCGCCATGGTTCTCGGCGTCGCTCTTCAAAGGATGCGACTCAAAAGTCGGTCTCTCCGAGTCCCAGACGTCATCACAGATTGACGGTGATGAGACTCTCTGACTCTGGCACAATCTTCAAAGGCAGTGACTCCACTGGCTAATAGAGATACAACACTTCAACCTTTGCCAAAGTCAACCACTGCATCTCTGGCTCCGGTGGTTCAACACCTGGCAGGTTCCCTTAACTCCAGGGCAGACTAACTCAGCTGCCGGTGCATGGTTGATCACGAATGGCGTCTTCACTCAGAGGTGGCACAAGGTCTCTTTCAGCAGTGGGGAGAGCCTTGGTTAGATCTATTAGCCACCGACGAGAGCGTGCAATGTCAGCAGTTCCTCGCATTGTATTTTCCAAGGCAGCACTTGCTCGGCGAAGCTTTTCGTCGCGAGTGGAATTGCCGCCTCCTGTACGCCTTTCTGCCTGTACCACTTCTACCCATACTGCTGAAGAAGATCAAGCGTGACTGGGTCCAAGTAATTCTTGTGACTTCGGACTGGGCATGAAGAGTGGTACCCCGAGCTCTTGAGCATGGCCATCGATTCTCCGAGCAGACTGCCTCTTTAAGAAGATCTTTTGTTGCAGCAGCAGGGGACTGTCCTCCACCCGAACCTGTCCAGTCTCCACCTACTTGCGTGGAGATTGAGCGGCGACAGTTGACTGCTTATGACCTTCCTCCCGAAGTCTGTAATGTCATCTTGGCAGCCAGGCGTCCCTCCACTAAAATGGTATACGCCTGTTGCATGGTGCACAGCAAAGGCTGTGGATCCGCTTTCTGCCCCTCTTTCAGAGGTTCTCCTCTTCATTCTTTCTTTGGATCAGCAGGGTTCTGCTCTGGGCACTCTGAAAGGCTATCTTTCAGTCATTTCGGCCTTTCTTCGCCTGCCTGATCAGCCTTCTCTTTTCAAGTCCCCTATTGTTAATATATTTTTGACCCCGCTGAAATTATTTTGAACAAAAACCCCATTGAGGGTCTCCCCTTGCAGATTCGGATTATCTGATTTTGGAAACATGCCGATCCGCTTTTTGGACTCCATCAAGGAATGGAGGAACTCCTGTTTTCCTAGAATATCATTTGGCATCAAGGCTGTTACCTTTTTCGTGAGAAAGACCCACCGTGATGTCCAACCAGTTGCACATAAAAGCAGGGTCGAAACGTCGAGGGCAATCCCATTGCTTCATGTTATTTATCAACTAGCCTAGAAGCGCCAATAATGTTTTAGGTTATGTGTTTTATGTCCATTATGTTCAGATCAGTATTTTGTCTGTATTGTAATGTCTATTTTATTTTCTCAATCCATATCACTTTATCACAAAAGTCATGTCCTTTTGGGTTCATGACCGCCTCATATGAAAAAGTAAAAGAAAAAATTAAATAGGTTTTGCTACTATTTAGATATATTACGTTAAATATACTAAATAATATTTGTGGTTGTGTGTTGCTTATTCCTGCAGGACCATATATTGATTTTTAGGTCGAGCCTGGCATAAGCAGGGCGAAAGCGCTGTCGCCACTGAGCTCTGTTCTTAGGGACTTGCCTTGGAAGTGGGACAAGAGATGGGCACGCACAGAGCGATTGGAGCTTGTGCACACGCACGTACAGCCACGCAGTGTGCACATCTCCTGTCCCCCTTCCGTCCTTGCAAGCCTCCTGTAATTTATTTATTTATTTAAATGTGCACGTGTGCTGCAAGCGCGGCGCACTTTAAATGTAGAGAACGCCAAATGCGTTAGTTTTTTTTTTTTTTTTAGAGCTCCAAGCGCGGCGCGCATTAATGTACTGCAAGCCGCATGCGATATAACTTTTTTTTTTACGCGCTTTCCATGTACAGCATGCTTTACCCCACTTACCGGCACTTGTGGGGACTTTGCGCTGCTCCTCGGCTGGTCTCCGTCTTCAGCCGGTCACTGCAGCAACAAGCGGGGCTCCGTCTTCCTCACAGGAGCCCCGCCTGAAATATTGCTTTGGCCGCACCATGCGGCATTCACCACCTAAGTGTCCCCACTAAATCCATGAGACCCCAATCCCATCGCCCATCCTATCCCCCAGCTCGTGCAGACCCCAATCACCCTATCCCCCGGCTCGCCCGCAGCCTTTCTCCGGCTGCTGCTGTCTCCCCCCGCGGGCGCGCCCCCAAGTCACGTGATGGTCGCGCGCGGCCCCGCTTCCTTCTGTGAATGGGAACCAGTAGTTCCCGTTAGTGGAGGCAGGATAGAAGCTGTGCCGGAGTCTGTTGCAGGAGAAGGGAATCTTCCTCCATCATGGGCAGCCACGGACAAACCCGCTCTGCCCCCGAGGCTGCCATGCACATCCTCCTTCCCAGGTAAGACTGAGTTTACTGCGGGCACGCACTGGCCTTTTAAGGATGCATTGTGGGCCATGGAGTGTTTCAGTCTGGCCTTGTTTTAGCATTGCTACCCCAAGCCTTTGGCGGATATGAGGACAATTGAGAACTCATAGTTCCATGCATGCAACACAATGAATGACACAACTTGTTTGAGGATAAAATATATGCCAAGTGTATTTATTACACTGGTTGGGTTAGCTTAGGGGCGATCCAAGTGTAAGCAGGAAGTTCATCTAACAGTGGACACCCATCTTGAGAAAGCTCGAGCTGTCCTGCCAGAGATATCAATACAAATGCACTTGGATTGTTTAAATCTCATTCACTTACAGTGGGTTGCCACCCTATTCTTTTGTTTGGTATCGTGGACCTGTCAAGTCACGGCGAGGCCCCAGTATGTCTCCTCAGTTGCTCAGAAATTCAACTGTCCCTTGAGGGATTATGGAGCGCTGTCATGTAATAATATCTCTGGAGGTGATACGGTTATAGTAAGATGATAAAGCTATTGCAGTGAAGGTAGTGGCTGCTCTCAATCACCACGAAATGTCTCTTTTATGTAGTGCATTGATACATGGGTAACGGTCAGGAAACAACATGTAATTGTTTCGAATTCGATTTACTTGTTTCTCGATCTCCTCCTATAAATAAAGGCACACACCTGCAAAATGTAATGCAAACTAGTAGTACAACTATAAATTGAAGGCAAATGTGTTTCCTTGATCAGCTTTTCCAGCATAGTGCCACAGTATAGTTACCAAGTTGGGCTCCCGCTGTCATCCTAGCTAGCTGCGGAGCAACACTGGGATGATATTCCTTCTATGTCACCCTGGGAGTGACATGACCAGCTTAGCTGCAGTTACTGAAGCTTCGTAAACCTTTTTTATTTCCCTCACGTTCTTTTGTTGCTGATCTTTATTCTTTTCCATCTATTTATTTGGCTCCTGTCCCTGTAGTCCTGCCGTAGTACCGCCTAGTTTATTCTCTTGTAACCTCCTGGGAGAATTCCCCCTGTTACATGTGTTGTTACTCTCTACGTTTTAATACCAGCCTCAGAGCACTATTTTCTTAAAAAACACCAACCCTACTTTTTGCAGATGACACCCTCCTCCTGTCCAAAACCCCCTCGGGATTGCAGAAGTTACTGGATAGATTTACCCTGTTTTGTGATGAGAGGGGGCTCACGGTCAACACATCTAAAACGAAACTGATGGTGTTGTCAACCCAAACGAAGGCAAGGAAAGTGCACATAACACTAAATGGGTACCCACTTGAGGTGGTGGAGGAGTTTGACTACTTGGGCGTTAGGATCAACAACCAAATGAAATGAGACGCCCATGTGGCCAAGATGCTCCTAAACCTCAAAAGAGCTTCAGGAGCCATACTAAGAAACCAGCGCCTATCTACCAGCAGACCTGTGGCCCCAGCTCTGGTAGCATATGAGGGAAAGGCTGTTGCCTCTGCCGTCTATGGTTCAGAGCTGTGGGGAGGTGAGAACACCACTGACCTGGTAAGGGCAGAAAACAAGTTTGTGAGGGACCTGGTTGCTCTCCCCCTCTCCACTCCTTTAAAACCTCTCTATTTAGATATGGGAAAACATTCCATTGCTGATGTGCTGCACCTTCGCCCATTGCTATTCTGGGTACGCCTGCGAAGGACGCCAGAATTGGCAAAATATGCGTTGGTCTTGGACGAGCTGATCATACTGAACAGTGCGAACAAGATACCGTGGTTGACCAAACTCAAGCAGCGGGTTTTGAAGCTAGGTTTGGGAGAATTCTGGTCCACCCAGGCCCCTCCCCACAAGCATATCATTAAAAAAATATATTGGGAATGGGTCCAGGAGGAGGAAATAAAACATGCTAAGTTGGGGGCATTAATAACTGCCTTCATGGAATTCAAACCCAATAAAAAACTCGAGCCCTTCCTAGATTTTATCCAAAACCCTAGGGACAGGTCTCTTTTCTTGAAAATGAGATACGGGATCCTACCCCTGAAAAACTTCACTGAGGGTTGGAAAGGAAGGGGGGGGAAACGCCCACTCTCCAAGCTGCCACGGATGCCCATGTACAAGCGAATCACTTCCACACTTTCTATTCGCTTGTAGGGCTTACAAAAGACCCAGAACAAAATGGTTAAAACCGGTATGCAGAGAGCTGGGTGTGAGAGAGGCCAGAACCGCCTTGCGTATGCTCTTGTCAGATGTTACATCTATGTTAGTTGTATGCGGGGTCGCTAAATATTTAGCCAGCGCATGGTTCATCCGTGCCAGGTTATTGGCTTAAGACATGAGAAAGGATGAGCTGTAAAACTAATGTATATACCGACTCCTGCTAATGTACTACTGAAACCCCTTGTTTTAAATGTAAATACTCTGATTTTTATCTTTTTATGGTATGAAATGTATGAATAAGTAGAGTTTTAAATATGTGTATGTTTGTATTGTTTGTACTTTTATGATATGTAAATATCGAATAAAGTAGCACAACAACTATTTCCTTAAAGGGCTTCAGGCGGGACACAGGCTAGGTCCTTAGCAAGGCTGGCAGTGATTACTCTACTTACTAGGACATCTCACCTTCTGTACATTTCCCTTCATCAGCTCCACACAGAGTACTAATCCAGAATTAATATAATTATTTTGTCACATTTCAAAGCTACTAAATGTGTATATGAACAAAGCAATTTGAATGTACTTATGGTGCAAATCATTGTGGGTAGGGTGGATTTACCATATCTTCTGCAGGGTACAGTACCGTATAAAAACATTGTCATTTATACCAATAACTCCAACTTTGCAGAGTGCAGTACTATATGTGGCTAATGACCACAAATGGTACTGCACCACTGCAACATTGCTAGGTCAAAAACATTACCATTTATAATGCAAATAACTCCAACTCCAACAAATGTGTGATCGATTGCATTTCCAATGTAACAGGTCTCGCATTTGTTAAAGTTAGAGCTGTTGGCATTGAAAATGACAATGTTTTTTACTTTTGCTTTTTTATACTATTGGCAATAATGCTATGCAAATATAACTTCACTGCAAATAAAACAAGCATTTGCAATGCAATAGGTCTCGCATTTGCGAAAATGTAAGCTATTGGCATTGTAAATGCCAATTCCTTTTATTTATCTGTTTTCAAAACCTACACATAGATAAAAGGTTTGTCATTTACAATGCCAGTAGCTCAAAGTCTCGCAAATGCGAGACCTATGGCATTGGAAATGCTTGTTATTGCACTGGTGTGACTTTCCAGCCCATTATTTTTTATGCCTTTTTCTTTCTCAGTGCGGAGTTTTCCAAAGATTAGCTCCTTACCTAGTTGTCTGCCAAAGGATATTTGCTGTTAGACATTTACTATCCATTAGCAATGCATGTTAGTCTGATCTGCCCTAGAAAGAAGACTCTCCACCTCTAAGTGTATGGCATGGCCTCATGAATTTGTTTGGCTTTGCCTATACATGAAAGAAGGGAAGATTTGGTAAGTACATTGGCACTAGGCCACTAATGTGGCCAGGGTTTGATCTGGATTATGAACACAGCTTTTCCAAAGTCCAACTGGGAAATATGACACTTGTTGGCGAGTTGCAGTCTGGTAGAGCAGCCAGTGAGACAATGAGCGGAACAACCCATTGGAAATTATTCTTTTTAGGACAGTGCCACTAAACATCTACTTGTAAATGAAGCCTCTATATTTAGTGGTCAATTAGTTTTAAAAGTGATCTATTTGGCAAGTTTAATTTGTATTCATAGAATACCATGGAAACTATATAATTAGGTTTTTTCGGCTAATAGGTGGAAATGTGCACAACGGATACGAAAAAAATAGTTACAGTACTAGGAAACCTGCCAATTATGTGTTTTTGAGTGTCGACTTTACTCTATTTGTTTAGCATTCATTATTTCAAAGAATTGTGTAGTAGTAGAGCAGCAATTACCATTGTAATTTTCTTTCAGATTTGCTCCCAGTTGAGCGAAAGACTTGAAAAACAGCAGTCTTCAAATAAAACTGAAATTGAGAAAATTCGGGTAAGCCATTACATTTCTTGACCACATAATTTTGTTTATGTAATAAGCCTACTAAACTCGTATTTTCTGGTTTTGTTCATAAATGCCCGCTGGTTTATTCTAGGGAATCAATAAAGTTGCTTTTCAAACGTATAATAGATTATATTTTCTGCAGATTTCTAATTTATAGAAATATCCCCAGGCATCGGTCTGGTGTGGTTTACGCACATCAAGGGAGTACCCGCTTCATGCTCTCTGCCTCGTGTGCTGTTTCTCCTCTCACATCCCCATCTTCCCCGTGTTGCTCCCCCTCCAAGCTCCTCATTGCTTTCCCACCCAACTGAGCTTTTTCTTCTTCTAATCTATACACTCCCTATCCCTGTATACTCCTTCCTCCATCTCCCTTCCTGCTCCGCTATTGTTCGCTCCACCACTCTTGTTTTTTTTAGTTTTTTTTTTAAGATTGCCTAGCAGCTGCAATTGGCTTCCAGGCCACCCCTTTCTAAGAAGAAAAATGCTCTTTGGTGCACTTTATTTTTAAGTTTCGCATACAGACCGCTTTTCACAGTCTGTTTCCTAAAGACGTCTTATGGACTATTACAAAAATTAGTCTGTGCTTAGAGACGGCCCATTGCGTACCATGGATTGGCTTTCTTGTCACACTCCTTTTCTTCCTTCTTATTAGATGGCTTTCTTTCCTTGTGCTTTTCCTTCATCTGGAGCATAGCTTATTTACCATCCTCTTAATTGGATGTCTCTTATCTTTCCACTGGCACATTTAGGAAACAACTTCTTTCTTTGCTTCATGAGTGCACGTTTCCTTGTGCTGCTCCCTCCATGGACCCACGTCCTCAGTGTTACCCCCACTCAATCCCCCACCCAACCCTTCTGCACCCATTTTTATTGTTCTATTTTTAATTTAATTTACCCTCAACTGCCTAAAGCTCTTCCATTTTCTGCCAACCCAATAACGCCTTTACACTTTTTAAGAGTACCCGCCAGCTCCCATTTGTTGCTAGACTTTCAAAACTGCACTTTCACGCAGACATTTTCTAAAATATATTTACCACTTTAGGTTGTGGCTGCCATCCCGAATCAGTAAAAAAAATTAAGATTGCATCTGTGTTATTTAGTAGGCGACCACATGCGTGATGCTGCATAAGTGCATGTGCATCATGACACATGAGCGCGCCTAGTGAATGACACGGCCTCCAGCTGCTTCATTATAACTATCAATCAATCTGGAATATGTGAAGCGCGCTACTAACCCATCTGGGTCTCAAGGCGCTGGAGGGAGGGGGGATGCAGCTCCTATTCAGCCAAAGAGCCAGGTCTTGATGCTCTTCCTGAAGATGTGCAGAGTAGGGGAAAGTCTGATGTTGAGCGGTAGCTCGTTCCAGGTCTTTGCCGAGATGTAAGAGTAGGGTCTTCCACCCGTACTGGCTCTGCAGATGTGTGGGATTTAGGTGAGGACAAGGTTTGTGGAGCGTTGATGGTGCATCATAGTTTGGGTGCTATGGCGGCGGCGGCTCTGTGGGAAATGTGCGGTGGACAGGGGTCCATGGGGGCTCCTGGATGAATGCTCTTCATGGTCGTGATGGTGACCATGGTCCGGGCGGAGATGGTAGGCTGGCTGGTGTTGCTGGAGGTAGGTGTGGTTTCGGGGTCTGGTGTCTGTTCGTTGAAGTTGTAGAGGGGCTTGATCTTGAGATGGAAGTAGGAGCCAAGTTTGTTGCAGAAGTCCTGGGAAGGTGGGACGTATGAGGCTTTGCTGGGGGATTTGGTGAATTCCTGAACGATGCTGAAGAGTTTCTTCAAGTTCCTGGAGCTTTTGAGGATTTGTCCTGAATGAAGGTCCTTTTGGTTGATCTGATGTGTTGGTGGTATTCTGTCATGGCGTTATTGTAGGTGGTCCTATCTTCCGGAGTTTTGCTATTTCTTCATAGTTTCTTGAGACGTCTGCAGGTACGTCTGGATTCTCGGAGGTCGGTGGTGAACCAGGTGGCTTTCATGGGGCCCTGTCTGTCTGGGTTGTAGAGGGGGACGAGCTTGTCTGCGCAGTTGGAGATTCATCTGTGTAGTTCTTTGGCTACAGAGTTGATGTTGTCGTGGTGGGAAGGGGATAGTGGTTGAGGAGCTCCTCGTAACCTTGCTCCAATTCCTTTCCGGGGGACGTGGTGTAGGTTTGTAAGTGGTGGTTGTATCGAAGGAGAAATATACGCAGTGGTGGTCCGTCCAGGGGGTTGCGTGGTGTGGCTGAAGTGGATGTGGTTCCCTTCTGTGAAGATGGGGTCGAGGGTGTGTCCTGCCTTGTGGGTAAGGGTGGTGACGAGCTGTTTCAGTCCGATGTTTGCGAGGTTGTCCAGACGGGCGGTGGAGTTGGGGTCGCTGAGGTTGTCGAGGTGGGAATTGAGGTCTCCGAGCAATATGTTGTCCATGGAGGCGATGGCGTGGGGCACGATGAGGTGGGTGATGGTTGTGGTGAACATGGTTTGTGATCCGGGAGTTCTGTAGGCGAGGTTGCTGTGTACGGTAATTCTCGGGCTGGTCTGGATCTGGAAATGGAGGGGTTCCATGGTGGACAAGGAGTGGTTTGTGCTGTAAGTGGTGAGTTGGAGGGAGTTCTTGGGTTTGATGTCGAGTGCTCCCCCTGGGTGGTTGGGTCGGTCCTTCCTCTGGATCTTGTATCTGTCGGGGATGGTGGTAGCGATGTCGGAGCTGGAACTGGTCCAGGTTTAAGAGAAAAGGGCAATGTCGGGCAAGAGGGTGTCAAGGAGGTCCCAGATCTGTACTGCGTGTCTGTGCAGGGAGCCTGCACCCAAGGGCTTCCGGCGCACTGGCGTCTGGCAAGAGGGCGGTGGCCATAGGGGTTTGGAGGTCTGTGAAGGTTTGTCAGCAGGAGAACTGGCTGTGAGTGATGTTCGGCGTGGACAGCTTACAGTTGTTGTTTCTTCTGGGATTGAGTGTATCGAGGACAGCTTAGTGGTAGCGGTGTGTGGTTGGAGGACCAGGGTCCCTGGCGCTAGTCGCGGTTGGGTCACGTACGGGCTTGTAAACACAAAAAGTAGGCTGCTCCTAGAGTGCGTTCCTACAGTTGCTTACAGAGTTATAAGGAGATGCAGTACCAGTTCGGGCATCTCACAAAAAGTGACGGACTGGCCTCACACACCGCCCGGTGTCATGCTTCATCATCGGCTGTCCTCGTCCTCTAAAAACTTGGTTTGATAGAGGGCTGAAGACAGGGATGCACTTCTAAAGCTAAGTGATGGCTGGGGGGAAGTGATAAGTGACTTAAAAACCATTACATTTGTCCATTGACTACGTTTATTCAGGGCACAAATGTATGGTGATTAAAACAAGTAACCAGTGATGTGGGACATTATTCTCCCTTTACCGTTTTAAGTGCGGTCGACATGTTTCTGCAATTATGTCCCCGTAGGGTACGCTGCATTCTTCAGGACCAAAGGCGAGGTTACTACCCAAGGGTTCACCTTCTCACACCTAGTGTAACAAGCAATTACAATGCAATGGTTTTGCCTTTGTTAAAGTTAGAGCTATTGGCATTGCTCTTGACATAATTTTTATTTATGTTTTTTTTAACATAAATAAATGGCATTGTCATTTACAATGCCGCTAGCTTTATCTCTCGCAAATGACACACACAAACACCCACAGAGAGCCCCCCCAAACACATAGAGCCCCCCACACACACAGCCACACAGAGCCCCCCACACACACAGCCACACAGAGCCCCCCACACACACAGCCACACAGAGCCCCCCACACACACAGCCACACAGAGCCCCCCACACACACAGCCACACAAAGCTCCCCACACACACACACACACAGAGCCCTCCACACACACCCACACAGAGCCCCCCCACACACCTTCTGGCCCATTATCTTTTCTCCTCATCAAAATAACTGCCACGCCCCTTTCTTTGTTCTGAAAATGGTAGGTAGCAAGCCATTTCAAATCTAGGGGCCTGTGGCCTAAAGAGAACTTTCTGAGGGCATGGAAAGAACAGCAGCCTCCTTTTTCATGGATGAGCATCCCCTAGCTCGGTTCTTATGCTCCACCTGTCTTTCTTTGATACTTCCTCCATTCTTTCCATAGTGTCAACAGTGGGTCAATATGCTTTGTCCTTTCTTTCCATAGCATCATGGCCGCTGTTGGATTCGATACCAAGTCCCCTCTTTCCATTGCTATCATAAACAGTCTGTCTCGATTCCTCTTCTTTTCGTTCAATAGCTTTCAAAGACTGTCTGGGAAAACGCGTGCTCTAACTGTAAGACTGGAGGCAAATAATATCTAGAGGCAAATAATATCTGGAGGCACTCGCATCATGCACACTCCCAGACTTGCTTGTGCATGTTTTTTTTGTAAAACAGATAAACAAATGGCTTTGTCGTTGACTAGTAAATAGCTTTATAGTTACGAAATGTGAGACCTATTGCATTTGCACTTATACACACATATAGGTATATGTACACAGAGCTATACACACACACACAGAGCTCCTCCTCTACACACATTGACAGGCTTTGTATACACAGCTACATACACACACAGCTACAGACATGCACAGTTATACAGACAGACACAGTTCCACACACACAGTATTGTACATACATAGCATCACACACACATAGCATTACACACAGACAGCATCACTCAGCTCCTGGACACATATCTGCACACATACACAGCTACAGACACACACAGCCACACATTGCTACACACATACACATAGCATAATACACACATAGCATCACACACACATACACAGCATCACTTAGCTCTTGTACACATAGCTGCACACATACACAGGTACAGAGGTGCACAGTTTGAACTTGTTATAGACACATACAGCATCACACACATAGTATCACACACATATAGCTCTACACATACACAGCCACTCACTGGCACTCTGGACTCGCACTCTCAAGCAGGCAACAGGGTCACAAGCAGGCAACAGGGTCACGAAAACGGAGGCACAAGCAGGCAACAGGGTCACGAAAACGGAGGCACAAGCAGGCAACAGGGTCAAGAAAACGGAGGCACAAGCAGGCAACAGGGTCAAGAAAACGGAGGCACAAGCAGGCGACAGGGGCACGAAAACGGAGGCACAAGCAGGCGACAGGGGCACGAAAACGGAGGCACAAGCAGGCAACAGGGGCACGAAAATGGAGGCACAAGCAGGCGACAGGGGCACGAAAACGGAGGCACAAGCAGGCGACAACAAGTTATTGTGGGCACAAACAGTGGACCAGTCCCACCCACTAGCCAAATTGACTGGTCAGGATTTTAGTTGACATGGTTTTCAGCCATACTGTAAAATTACATAGGCCAGGTCTCCTGTACAAGATTCCTACCATAAACACAATTTTCGTACAATAAAAGAGGTGGTTGAAAAACAAAAACACACGTGTAACTGGTAGCTGAATTTCGCACTAAAGGAGGGGTCAGTAGGGGTCATTGAAACAAACCAGCAAGTGAAACTGTGGGAGGACCCCTGCCAGCCGGAACAGGGAGGACAAGGGTACCCCGTGAGGAGGGGGCGTCGTAAACAAAGAGGAGGGAGGGGGCAGCGAGGACAAAGGGTAGCACTAGACATGAAACAGAAGAGATAGGCCGAGGCACAGAGGTGTTTGAAGCCCTTTCGCCGCTACAACCTAGAGTACCTGTTTTCAAATGCCTAGCACCCCCTCTAGGACCAGTGCTCCTAATGAAGGCGGGGCGGGGGGCTTCCTGTCATTGTGATGCGAGGCACATAAACATCGTTCAAGGGCAAACGGAGGGCGGGGGGCTATGTCTGATAGCAGTTTAGGGTCATGAAAAGAGATTTAACCCCCAAAAACATCCCTTGTGCCCAAGTAGACAATAGAACTATCACAGCACTGATACAATTGATGAAGTACACCGTCCTCAACAAAGTGCTACAAATAAAGGTACGTTTTGTCTCGCCGTTGCCTACGTTAAGCATCAAGCCTTTGTTGACCCCACAAGTTCGGGCAGCAGATAGATGGTTTAAATGTGAAGGGGGCTCTCCCGGTAACACCCTGTCTCCCAATAACGGACAGAGTGTATGCACGACGATATGTCACCGTTAAAAACAATTAAAACTTCCAAAACCACACCAGCGGTGTATTGAAACGAGTCACTACACAACGTTCAGCGTGGAAATAAAATACAAATTACAAGCAAATAAAAGTGAAAATCATGAATATACAAGAAACGTCTGTGTTTACTGGGGAGGAGGACCACGCAATCCCAGTGCCCCCCCAGCCTCTTTCTATTGCAAGTCGTGACCTACTGGTCAAACTGGCAGCTGGGGACTTTTTTTTTTATCATGAATGTAATTTTTAAATGTTATGCGTTTTTATATAGCGCGGACTTTACCCGAAGGTGTCAGAGCGCTTCACCAAAGGAACAGTACAGCCACTCTGAGAAGCAACCCCAGAGAATGTAGGGCTCCAACACGCCGCCCAGTGCCACTCTTACATTGCGACTGCTTCCCCCATGAGCCACACCAATGCCCTCAGAGTCACCGAAGCAAAACCAACGCCAGACCGCAGGCCCGAACTCCACTCTGGCTGAAAAATCTTCGGTGCTGAACCAGCTTCTGTGAACTCTGCAGCGCATGGTTAAGTACGGCCGTGACAGGTACTTTGAGGAGAGACGCTGACGATGGGCACACGGACAGTGGGAGGGGGGGGGCGGGAAAGGAACGGCCAGCGGGAGGGGGGGAGCGGGAAAGGAACGGCCAGCGGGAGGGGGGGGTGGGAAAGGAACGGCCAGCGGGAGGGGGGGGAGCGGGAAAGGAACGGCCAGCGGGAGGGGGGTGGCGGGAAAGGAACCGACAGCGGGAGGGGGGACAGGAAAGGAAAGGAGCCACTCACCTGGACTTCCTCGGCCGGCGGTCGGCCGCCAAATGGCCCAAACAAACCTCGACGAGCCCAAAAAAAAGCCCCCGCCCACCACTGCATGACGTGGCCAAAAGAGAAAAATTCTCGGGAACGCCCCCGAATCTGGTCCGGCCTTGACGGACAGATACGGCTCCCAATGGCTAGCCTCCATTTATGGAGCTAGCCAATGGGAGGAGGGGCGAGGAGGGGGCGGATACCCGACCCCACAGAGAAACATAAGATTTTGCTAGCGAATGCGTACTTCGTACGCATTGGCTAGGCAAAACCTAAAAAGGAGGGGACCTTCCTCTAAAATGGAGGAAGCTGTGAGCTTAGAGCTCCTCTCGTGGTGTAGTACCTAAGCAAGTAACTTTTGTCTAGCTTCAGTGCTTCCAGCAGTTCTTTCCAGAGGCGTCCTCTCTATCTCCCCGACGGGCTTGCCTTTGGCGCACCAGCGGCCGCCATTAAGTAGGGGGTGGGAGGGAAGGGGAGGCGGGAGCGGGAACCGGCAGGGGGGGGAGTGGCCACGGGGGCAGCAGCGGCAGGAAAATGGCAATGAAGCACAGCAGTGCACAATACAGTAGGCAGAAAAGACTTGACAAACAGTAAAAAGAATAAGAATACAAGTCTTTGTAGAAAAAAGAACAGTGAAAAAAATAAGACAAAAACGGCAATAGAAAAAGTCAGCTAGAGAACCAGGCACAAAGACAGAAAGCAGACAAACAGAAAAGACTGATGCAGCGGGCCAGCAGAAGAGCAAGGCTCTCCCACTGGACCACCAGGTATGAGGTGCAGGCAGGAGCCTGTGGATGGAGGAGGGCCTCGAACACCTACCTGAGACCAGGGAGGTGCAGGGGTCGGACCTATGCGCTCATGAATACATTGTGCCATATTGCCTTTGTTCTTTTTATGTACTATTCTGTTCTTAAGAGCTGTGGTTTGAGTTGAGAGGTAGTATATAGGTTACCTTTCTTTGCCACATAACTTAGTCAACCTAGCCACATACTTTGGTTCTCTAATGCTGCGTAATTCCAGTGGGCTTGCTTATAAAGGTTTTTATTGCCTCTATGATGTGTTTTGTCAAATTATTTTGGGAATCCTATATAATTTCTTAAATCTATTGGCACACAGTTTCTTCTGATTTTTATCATAAATTATTTATTTAACTTTAAAATAGTTTGTTCACATACCTTATGAAAGCCTATCCCCCCCGCTTCTTACTGGCGCTGAAGCAAATGGTTATCTTCAGAAGCAAAGCCAACTATGGATATCTGAATATCAAGCAAGACTTGCTTTAGTTGTGAGCACTTCAATTGAACGTTTTTTCAAGTCAGCCTTTATGACAAACAATTGCATAAGCAGGGTCTTGAATATTAAATATTTACGCACCAGATTTGTTTTTCTAAAAATACCCACAATACCCCTGGGTCCTCAGAGCAGTCTTCTGTTACTGTGATTGGGTGCTGGTGCTTGGCAGTGGGGCATTCTAAAGTCCAGAAGCCCAGATGGGTGTTGCCTGTTCTTTTCTTTGGATGGTTGTGCAAGACTGCAGAACATGCTTTTTGTAATTTCTTTATTGATTCCCTTAATTTTGTTTATGAGAGACAAATATATCATTTTTATTGTTTCAGCAGTATAGCAGTGCTCCTTTGAATGAGGGTGAACGCAAAAGTATAAAACGTAAGACTGATTAATTGATTGATAGCTTGTAACCAATGTTCTTGGTTTTAGCAAAAGGTCGACGGCTGTGAACGGTGCAGTGAATTTTTCAGTAAAGAGGGACATGTGAAGATTGTGATTTCTGCCAAAGAGGGTTCTGATGAAGATGCAGATGAGGAAAAGGAGACTCTGAAGAATCAGCTGCGTGAAATGGAGCTTGAATTGGCCCAAACAAAGTTGCAGTTAGTTGAAGCAGAATGCAAAATCCAGGTAGGCCTATGTTTTGGTAGATATCCCTACTATAATTGATTACTAAATATTCAGTGTTGCTTATACTACTGTTTACCAGCATCTATTTATCACTGTTTTTACAGTTTGTGCTCACACTCCTGTCCAGCCTCGCTCTCCAATATTGATTATCCTATCAGAAAATGTCCATCACATGGGTAGCTCACTGACGCAGCAAACTAATTTAACAAATTAAATGACTTTTCTCTTTCAGGCACTAACCACCTAAAAAACCTCATATGTCATCCTGAGTCCTTTAGCTTTAGGAGGCACCCAATAAACTTGTTTTACATTTTTTCATGGATGCTGGTAACGGGGGTCACTGTTTACATTTGTGATTTGTTAGTTTTCATTCTTTTTTTCTGTTTGCATGTTTTAGTTCTTTGCCTTTATTTTAAATAATGTTTTTATGACATTTTAATGGAAAAAATGGTTGTTGTTTGTTAGAATGGGAATGTTCCCCTATCCAGAGTACCCAACGGTGAGTATCTGTCATCCAGGTTTTTAGATCTCGCCTAGCGGTGCAACGCCATGCGTTGCTCGCGAAAGCAAGATGTATTGTTGCCGCTTTGCTTAGCGATGCGGGACAGGATGGGTGCACGCGCTCTCGAAGACATCAGCTTGGGTGCACTGCTCTTGAAGACATCAGCTGTGCATGCGAACGGCCCGGATCGCGGCGTTATCACAACACCTGCTCGCACCATACGCGTGCACATCTGACGGCGCCCGGACATGCCATGTGCAAGCTCACGGCGTCTCTTTGAGACCGCCTATGTGCATACTCATGGCGTGGGTCCGCTAACAGTATGGGCGCCGGCAATGCATCCAGTTACGCTGTGACTCACTGGCTCGGTCTGCAGGTTCCCTGGCCATCTCTTGGCACGCCGCAAGGCTCTCCTCACCACTCGGGAGCCCCGTCTTGCCTGTAGTGCCATGCAGTCTGCCTCGCTCTTCACCCGGTCCCTCTGATGGGGCCGGAACTTCAGCATGTAGCCTGCTGCAGAATTCCGGACGTCCTCCCCGGCGGTTCCTTCCTGTTTGTTTGGCAGGCCCTGCTCATGTCCCAACGAAGGCTGCCTGACTTCCGGTTTGCAATATGCTGATTTGTAAGGTGAGACTGAGCACATTCCCCTTAAAATTAGCCTTTCATGTTTGTTTTAAACCTGGCATGGAAATGATGTGAAAAGATGTGCGTTTAAATGGGTTTCACAGAACTTTTTTCAATTATTTACTGAGATTTTCTCCCAGTGAGTGAGACTTCTGCTGAGATGCCTTCACTGGAAGATAGAGTGGCTTCAGGTTATTCACGTTACAATCAAATCAGTATCAGATTCATTTAATCATTCACCCGTCTGCCAATGTACACCTCCCAACTCTTCAACCTACCTCTACCACAAACGAGAAATGTGTATTTTTTTTATTTTGTCTATTGTAAAGCGCCTTTTGCTATTCTTCAAGTCCATAAAACACAACAGAGAAACCCAAGTCGCTCTCAGCTTATTAAGCAACAAATGGACAAAAAAGATTTAGCATCTTGGAAAAGGTTTGTGGAAATCCTTTCAGGGTGGGTCGGGGCACGTTCATGTCCCCACAGGCTTGCACTGTCTGCCAGGCGTGTCTATCTAATCAGATCCAGGCCGAGCTGTTAATTAAATCCCTCTTTTGCCCCCCGCCCCCTTGCCATTTAGACTCTTCCAGAAGCTGCCCCTGGTCGCCTGCCCCCTGTGGTGTGTGCCGAAGGTGGCTGGACAGAGTGGGAGCGCCCTGTGGTGCCTGCCAGCAAATGAGCTGTGAATTTATTTATTTATTTATTTACAAGCTTATATAGCGCTTGAATCGACTCCAGCTGGAGTATCTCTGCGCTTTTGGGCCAGTTTAACAAATACAGATGAGAATACTGATATGGATTAAATCTCATTTTTAAATAGAACAGTTTTAAGGAGTTTTCTAAATTGTAAATGAGAGGTACAGAGTCTGAGAGTTAAGGGAAGTTGATTCCATAGTTTTGGTCCTGCTACGGACAGTGCTCTGCCTCCGTGTCTGATTTTTTTGACACGAGGTACCACCAGTAGATGACTTGTGCTGGATCTGAGTGGCCTGGACGGGATGTAGGGGATGAATTTCTGTTGCAGATAGGTAGGACCTTGGGCATTTATGTTTTTATGTATTATACAACAAATTTTAAATGTTATTCTTTGTCGTATGGAGAGCCAATGAAGTTGATGTAGGAGAGGTTTGGATGCTGTTCTTGGAGGGGCATTCAGGACTAGGCGCGCCGCTGTGTTCTGGACTACCTGAAGTCTGGCCAATACTCCCTCGTTGGCAGATAGGAGCAGGCCATTACAGTAGTCGATACGACTCAGAACAAGGGTTTGCACTAAGGTCTTCCTAAACGTGTCTGGCAACAAAGGAAAATTTTTTCGCAACATGCTGATGACATGAAAACACGAACCTGCGACAAGGTTGGTATGTTGCTTTAAAGACAGTTCCTGATCGAGGCGGATCCCCAGGTTTTTCACGACCAGTTTGGGTTCTGGGACCACACCAAGATCGGAAGGCCACCAGTCCGGAGCCCATAGAAGTTTGGCTTCGCCAAATAGCATAACTTCTGTTTTGCTAACGTTGCACTGTAGAAAGTTAGTGGACATCCACTGTGCAACGGCTTTCATACCAGCGGAGAAGGAGTTCTTTATCTCAGCGGTGAGAGTTTCAAAAGGGAAGAGGAGCTGCGTATCATCCGCGTAAGATACCGGGATGAAACCAAATTTTCGCATCACTCTTGCCAGGGGTGCCACATAGATGTTAAAAAGTGTTGGGCTCAAACAAGAGCCCTGTGGCACCCCTTTAGAAATCTCCACCTCTGCTGAATGGTGATAAAGCGCCACGCACAGCATCATGGGATTACACTGGCGCTCCTTTGGATTCTGAAAATAATATCAACCCTTCGCAGCGCCCAGTGACTGCACCAGTGCTGGCGTCAGAGATGGTCTTTTATGTGTTTATTTTATTGTTTGTATTGCACTTAACCTGCAGCCCCCAGGCACTTCCTGTGTGTCATTTTAGGAGGCATTTAAAATAGTATTCTCAAATTGCATGTTCATAAAAGCAGTGCCTCGTAAGGGACACACATATTTTTTAATGAATCTTGTTCTTTTTCATTTTCGTTTTTAAAAAAATGCCCATTTTAAAACAATTCTTAGATTTTATGCTGTGTAATGGGGAAACAGCCCACCCCCTCGTTACGTATGTGTGGCTACGGTTCATGATTGGGTACTGTATGGTTGGGAGAAACCTTGGCTCAGGTAGGCCAAGCACAACGAGGCTCCTGGCGGTGTTTGATGAGGCGCTCCTTAGGGAGGAATTGGCAGCGGGCTTCTTAAATAACCTTTGGGGTCCAGCACTTATTCCATTGCAAATTAAGCTCAGGGCAGGATAGAGAACCACAATATTAAAAAGAAATATTATTGTGCAAAAATATTACACCCTAAATAGGGACTACCAAAATATTGTGGGGTTAATTATATATGGGCAAGTACAGATTTATTATATCTAACGCAAAATCTATGTACCTTGACAATATACATATACTATACTGAACTGCACATAAACATATTGTCAACACAAATGGATTGGAAATTTAGTATAGTACACCTATGCGTGTCTATATGTGCACAACATTATAGTATTCTCGTAGTTGGTATTTCCGTCACAATATTTTTGCCAGTTGAGTATTTTTATTCTATATTGTGATAAGTCCTTAAATGTTGCAATTCTGAAGTGGAGATGAATGGTGCTCCACGTTCTGGGTGCTTAAAAATGGGTTGTCTGGTGTACTGTTTTCTTCCTTATAATTTCACACAGGCTCCTTGTCCTTGCTGGTTTCCTATGGTGAAGAGTTTCTCGGCCAGGTTTGCTGGTGCGTTGGTTGTCACTGCCCTGTAAGCATGTAACAGTAAGTTTTGAGGTTACAGTAGGCTTGAAGCATATGTCCCAGTAGTGCCTCCTGCGATAGTTCTGGATTAATTCACAGTTTTGTTGCAAGCCGTGCTTGTTCACGAGGTTGGTAGCATGTTTAGTCATAGCATGACCAACATTGGAAGAATTTGGTGGTGTTTCTGAGGGTATGAGCGTTGCTCTAAACTAGCCGCTGTGGACTCAAAGTTTGATGGAGTGGGTACATTGGTGTTCGAGGCATGTGGGCTGCTGAATTCATATCTGTGCATAGATCGCCGCCTAGTGTTGGGTCCGGATGATTGCACATTGTTGTCCTGGAAGAGTCTTCGAAGTATCACGAGATAAGTGGCTCCTCCCTTGGACTACAGTGCGCATGGGCATCCTCTCCATCCTCAGATTGTTTTTTTCCGCCATTGGGTTCGGATGCATTTTCCTGTACTCCAAGTTCGGAATCGAAATAAACTTTTCTAAAAGGCCAAAAGGCCTTCGGATTCGTCGGTATTGTTTAAGATCTGTACCGAAAAGCTTTCTTCACAATCTACTTGCACTCCGGTCGTCGAATCGGGCCGTTAGGCCTTCTCGACGCCACGTGGACCGACGGTCGATGGAACGAAGTCCATTCAAATATTGCCCGCAGTGCAACTCAAAGTTCCCGCATACAGATGAGCATCCTGTGTGCAACAAATGTTTATCACCAGATCATAATGAAGACGATTGCCTAGCTTGTGCCCAGTTCCGGTCCAAAAAGCCGATCCGGAATCGGCGGGCAGCGAGGCAAGAGATGCAGAGGTCGGCACCGGAGCCCGAGAATATCTTCGACTAGGAAGAACTAGTCCACGCCGAAGACTCGGATCAAGAAGAGGATCAAGACTCCGAGCACGACTGAATATTATATAGACGAGGAAGAAATCGTCGAGGAATACGACCAAGACATCGTAGCTGTCGAAGACGACTCCAATGACAACGGGGGGCGAACCGTGAGTACACCGCCCCACACAGACACTACACCAATATCAGAAACTCAGGTTGAGGCATCGCCAACAGGCCTTAGCCAAGATCTAAATACTGTTTCTATAGCCCCGCAATACTGCCCGGCTAAGAATATACAAAAAGAGCCTTCTGAGACACGTAATCCAAGGCCGGTTCAATCGAAACCGAAAGTCATCGACAAGACAGTCTTCGGACCGAACGTCATCGAACCGAAGGTGATAAACACAAAGGGCGCCGAGCCGAAGGCCAGCGTTCAATATAAACCTTCGAAGCCAAGGGCCGTCGACTCGAACAAATCAAGTTCGACTGCCGAAAAGGGACAAAAGGCTGTCTACGAAGGCAAAAGGGCTACGCCCAAGGCGGTCGTCGAACCGAAAATCGAAAACGAAAGTAGACCAACCGAGAACGGTCGAGCCGAAGCCCATCAATCCGAAGAAGGGCATCGAGCCAAAGCCGCAGGCTCCGAGGACACCTCTACAGCCGAACAAGTCAGGACACCCAACAAAGGTTATCGAACCGACAAAACCGATCGGTCCGAAAAAAGGGGTGCAACCTGGGAAAGACGTCGGACCGACAAAACCTGTCGGACAGACACTGAAGCCTCAAAAGCAGATCCAGGCACCGAAAACGGTCGACCCGATTAAAGGCATCGAACCGAAGAAGGTCAAACCTAAAACAACGACGCCAAGGCAAAAGACTGTGGAAGATGAGATCATCCATCCAGACCCCTCTACAGAAGATCAGTCTAAATTATATATTGACCCAAATACTGGGAAAGTGACTGTTTATATAAGGAAGAAAAGACCAGTGCCTGCTGAAGACTTTTCTAAAATTCCACTCAAAAAGAAAAGAGACTGTGCAACCTCTCCTATTGTTTTCCAACCTATCTCTCCAGCTATGCCTACTACTCCATATGCACCATACTCACTGATACGCTCTGACTACAACCCAGATGTAGATCATGACAGATGTGGATTTTGGATATCCACAAAACCCATATGTGGACCCCCAACTCACAGCCATGGGGGGATGACCCAGACACTGATGGGGCTCAACCCATTACAGACACAAATGCATACCCAGCTAAGCCATCACCTACAGAAGACACTGTGGCATTCAACTCATTAATAGATAAAGCAGCGCTCTACCATAATGTAGAAATGCATTCAGATGCTATAGAGGAAGATTTTCTGTTTGATATGCTTGCAACATGAGAAAAAAGCGTCAAAACACTTCCAATGGTAAAAGGGGTCCTAAAGCACGCAAATGACCTATTCAGAGACACTGCTAGGGCACGTGTCTTCAACCCTAGAATTGAGAAGAAGTATAGGGCTGCACCAGTAGACCCTACTTACATCAAGGGACAACTGCCTCTAGACTCATTGGTGGTATCCAACGCACGAAAGCGTGCTAATTCCCAAACTACTGGAGAGGCTCCTCCTCCTGATAAGGAGTCCAAGATTTTAGAAGCATCAGGCAAGAGAGTAGCTGCTCAAGCAGCAAACTCATGGAGAATAGCCAGTACTCAAGCCTTGCTGGCTAGATATGACAGAGCGCACTATGATAGTTTAGAAGGACTTCTCCAACACTTACCTGAGCCTTTCACGGAGCAGGCCGATGAACTCATACAGGAGGGAAAGCTCATCACCAATGCCTCCATTAAGTGTGCTCTAGATGCGGCAGATACAGCTGCCAGATCTATCAACACAAGCGTACTGCTTAGGAGACACGCATGGCTTCGCATATCTGGATTTAAAAGTGAGGTCCAGGCCACAATTCCTAACCAGCCAATTAATCCAGATTTTTAGGTCTCGTAGAGAGACCTATTACGGTGTAACCAAACATTTTAACTAAAGCGGATTTCGACGAGGGCATGAGTTCTCGTGACCGTTCTTTTATCCGAGCCGCCTGCCTCTGAGAGCTTTAAATTAAAGCCATCTGTTGCTTCCCCAGCGCACTCAGCCTCACTTCTCCTCCCCCTAATTAACACACACTTCTAGCACGGCCGCGAGGCCGTGCTTCAAAGGGTCCGGCTTGCCCCACATGGCTGCATGCCCCCCAGAGTGTATGGCTCACGAATTCCCCAGCGCACTTGGCCTCACTTCTCCTCCCCCTAATTAACACACACTTCTAGCACGGCCGCGAGGCCGTGCTTCAAAGGGATCCGCTCCGGCTTGCCCCACATGGCTGCATGCCCCCCAGAGTGTATGGCTCACGAACTCCTCGAACACTTGACACTTCTGCCCCTGCTTAGTGACGTAGGTTTTACTGGAAATACCCATGTGATTTTTAGAAACAGGTAGAGCAACAGGTAGAGCGCAGCACTGCTGAGTCCCGGCCTCTGTCTCATCTCGGACCCCGACCATCGCCGGAGACTCGACCGCCGGCGCACTCACCCGCCTGTCACCTCTGAGTCAGAGCGCACTCTGCTGTCACCGTCCCTGCACTCTAGTCTCAGTATCCGACCTCTCTCACTCTCGTCTCAGTGTGTGTCAGACCTCCCCCCTTACTCTCCGCTCTCATCTCAGTGTCAGACCTCTTTCCCCTCTCACTCTCTGCTCTCTCTTCCCTCTCACTCTCCGCTCTCTCTTCCCTCTCTCCACTCTCTCTCCCCTCTCACTCTCCACTCTCTCTTCCCTCTCACTCTCCACTCTCTCTCCCCTCTCACTCTCCACTCTCTCCTCCCCTCTCTCTCCCCTCTCACTCTCCGCTCTCTCTCCCCTCTCACTCTCCGCTCTCTCTCCCCTCTCACTCTCCACTCTCTCCCCTCCCCTCTCACTCTCCGCTCTCTCTCCCCTCTCACTCTCCACTCTCTCTCCCTTCTCCCCTCTCACTCTCCACTCTCTCTTCCCTCTCACTCTCCGCTCTCTCTTCCCTCTCTCCGCTCTCTCTCCCCTGTCTAGGCTGCTCTCTGACTGTCTCCAGTGGCCTCTGTCTGTCTCTGGTCACCCCTCCTCACCATCACACACCCTCGCATCCACTCACCCTCACCCACCCTCACACCCTCACCCACCCACTCATCGTCACCCTCACACCCCCTCACCCTCACACCCCCTCACCCTCACCCACCCACCCTCACACCTCCTCACCATCACATACCCTCACATCCTCTCACCCTCACGCACCCACACACCCTCACACCCTCACCCACCCTCACACCCCCTCACCCCCTCACCCCCTCACCCTCACACCCTCACACACCCTCAGCCTCACACCCCCTCACCTCCCTCACCCTCACACCCCCTCACCCTCACACCCCCTCACCCTCACACCCCCTCACCCTCACACACCCTCACCCTCACACACCCTCACTCACCCTCACACACCCTCACCCTCACACCCTCACCCACCCTCACTCACCCTCACGACCCTCTCACCCTCACACCCCCTAACCCTCACACACCCTCTCACCCTCACACACCCTCTCACCCTCACACACCCTCTCACCCTCACACACCCTCACCAGCATAGCATAACAAAACCTAGCATAGCATAGCAAAACATAGCATAGCATAACAAAACAAAGCATAGGATAGCAAAACCAAACCTAGCATAACAAAACAAGAAATAGCATAGCAAAACACAACATAGCATAGCATAGCATAACAAAACACAACAAAACATAGCATAACAAAACATAACAAAGCATAGCAAAACAAAAATAGCATAACACACAACAAAACATATCATAAGATAAAACATAGCATAACATAACAAAACAAAGCATTGCATAACAAAACATAGCAAAACACAAAGCATAGAATAACAAAACACAGCATACATAACAAAACATAGCATAACAAAGCATATCAAAACATAACATAACTTAGCATAACAAAACGCAACATAGCATAGCATAACAAAACACAACATAGCATAGCATAACAAAACAAAGCTTAGCATAGCATAACAAAACATAGCATAGCATTACAAAACATAGCATAACAAAACATAGCATAGCAAAACAAAGCATAGCATAATAAAACACAACAAAACATTGCATAACATAGCATAGCATAAAGCATAGCATAGCAAAACACAACAAAACATAGCATAACAAAACATAGCATAGCATAAAAAACAAAATATAGGATAGCAAAACTAAACATAGCATAGCATTACAAAAATAAGCATAGGATAGCAAAACAAACCATAGCATAACAAAACATAGCATAGCAAAACACAACAACACATAGCATAACAAAACATAGCATAGCAAAACACAACAACACATAGTATAACAAAACACAGCATACATAACAAAACATAGCATAACAAAGCATATCAAAACATAACATAACTTAGCATAACAAAACACAACAAAACATAGCATAACAAAACATAACAAAACATATCATAAGATAAACATAGCATAACAAAACAAAGCATTGCATAACAAAACATAGCAAAACACAAAGCATAGTATAACAAAACACAGCATACATAACAAAACATAGCATAACAAAGCATATCAAAACATAACATAACTTAGCATAACAAAACACAACAAAACATAGCATAACAAAACACAACATAACATAGCATAACAAAACAGCACAACAAAACATAGCATAGCAAAACAAAGCATAGCATAATAAAACACAACAAAACATTGCATAGCATAACAAAACATAGCATAGCATAACAAAGCATAGCATAGCAAACCACAACAAAACATAGCATAACAAAACATAGCATAGCATAAAAAACAAAGCATAGGATAGCAAAACTAAACATAGCATAGCATTACAAAAAAAGCATAGGATAGCATAACAAACCATAGCATAACAAAACATAGCATAACAAAACACAGCAACACATAGCATAACTAAACATAGCAAAACAAAACATAGCAAAACAAAACATAGCATAGCAAAACAAAACAAAGCATAGCAGAGCATACAAAACAAAGCATAGGAAAGCAAAACAAATCATAGCATAACATAACATAACATAACAAAACAGCATAACAAAACACAACAACACATAGCATAACAAAACATAGCAAAACACAACATAGCATAGCATAACAAAACACAACAAAACAGCATAGCTTAACAGAACAAAACATAGCATGGCTGAACAAAACATAATAGCATAGCAAAACACAGCATAGCATACCAACACAACAAAACATAGCATAGCAAAAGAAAGCATAGCATAATAAAACACAACAAAACATAGCATAGCATAACAAAGCATAGCAGAGCAAAATATAGCATAGCATAACAAGCATAGCATAACATAGCATAGCATAGCAAAACATAGCATAGCATAACAAAACATAGCATAGCATAACAAAGCAAAACATAGGATAGCAAAACAAAACCTAGCATAGCATACAGCATCACTCAGCACCACCACAGCATCACTCAGTGGCACCACAACATCACTGAGCTCCACCACAGCATCAATCTGTGCAACCATTCAACAACAACTGGTTCAAATATGTTATCTCAATGTTTCAAGCTTTATTACAAATGTAACAAAAAGATGTTAATATTTGACATATGTTCTTGGATTTTCGTCACAATAAAATACACTGAACATAATCTTCACAAATGTTATTTACAAAAGTTTAAGCTATTGCCATTATAAATTACAATAACTTTTTTAAGTATTAATTATTAAAAAAAATTAAAAACCATTGTTATTTGTAATATCAATACATGTAAGTCACGTAAATACAACACATATTGCATTACAAATGCTATAGGTGTCACATTTGCGAAAGTTATAACTATTGGCATGGTAAATGACAAAGCTATTAATTTCGCTATTTTCAAAAACAAAACCTAAATAAAAAATTTGTCATTCACAATACCAATAGCTCAAACTTTCTTAATACGAGACCTATTGCATTGCAAATGCTTGTTTGTTTGGTTCAGAAAAGGGGGTGGTGATGAACAGAGTGTCTGAATTAAGCAGACCACTCTTACCCAGTCCAAAGATCAGGGCTTGATCCATCACCGTTATTTAGCTCACTGCCCCATCCCAGCTCAGAACCTGGCTATATGCAAATTAGTCTGTCCCTGGCCCAGTGCATCATGGGAACAGGGCAGACCAAACTACCCGGAAGGGTCTCAAGGCGCTTGGGGGAAGGGGTCCGCTACTGCTCGAACAGCCAGGTCTTGAGTTGTCTCCTGAAGGCGAGGTGGTCCTGGGTCAGCCGAAGGTGGATTGGGAGGGAGTTCCATGTCTTGGCCGCCAGGTAGGAGAAGGATCTGCCTCCGCCGGTGGCTCTTCGGATGCGTGGTACGGCGGCGAAGGCGAGGCTAGTAGACCGTAGCTGGCAGGTGGGCGTGTAGAAGGTCAGGCGGTCGTTGAGGTACTTGGGGCCCAGGTCGTGGAGGGACTTGTGTGCGTGGGTGAGGAGCCTGAACGTGATCCTCTTGTTGACAGCTATGTATTATATTCAAAAACAGGGAGGAACACATTCCCCACAGCTATCGCATCTAGCTCAGAGTGTGTGGAAATGGGCCATTCAGAGGAACATGTTTCTCATGGCGGAACACCTCCCAGGCAAGGACAATCAAATAGCCGACCTGCTCAGCAGGCACAGTCAACAGATGCACGAATGGGAGATTCACCCCAAGGTGCTCCAACCATTCTTCCGGCAGTGGGGACAACCGGAGATAGATCTGTTTGCCACAAGCAAAAACGCAAAATGCCAGTACTTTGCCGCCAGGTTCCCACATCCGCAGTCGCAAGGCAATGCGATATGGATGAACTGATCAGGCAAATTTGCGTACGCTTTTCCCCAAGCTCCACTAATACCGCTAGTGGCACGCAAAATGCGCCAACATTCGCTGACGCTAATCCTAGTTGCTCCCACATGGGCGAGGCAACCATGGTACACAACGTTCCTAGAACGGTCAGTGGTGCCTCATCATAGACTGCGACTCACACCCAACCTGGCGATCTGGCTCCTGAAGTCCTAGAATTTGTATACCTGAACTTGCCTCCAGACTGCATGAATATTATCAAAGAGGCAAGAAAACCCACTACCAGGGCATGTTATGCAGCAAAGTGGAAACGTTTCGTCATTTACTGCAGCAACAACGATATAAACCCATTAGATGCTTCTACACAGAACATAATTTGCTATCTCTTGCACCTACAACGTTGCAATTTCGCTTGCTCATCCATCAGGATACATTTAGCTGCGTTAGCAGCATATCTACAAAACAGGCAGCACCTTTCACTGTTTATTGTGCCAGCAATTAAGGCATTTATGGAAGGACTTAAACGAGTAATTCCCCCAAAACACCCACCTTCACCAGTCTGGAATCTAAACATCGTTTTAACCAGACTTATGGGACCACCTTTTGAGCCACTACACTCATGCGAAATACAATTTCTTACTTGGAAAGTGGCTTTCCTTATTGCCGTTACTTCACTTAGGAGAGTTAGTGAGCTGCAAGCCCTAACTATTCAAGAGCCATTCATTCAAGTACATGCGAATAGAGTAGATCTCAGAACAAACCCTAAATTCATGCCAAAAGTGGTATCCCATTTTCATATAAATCAAACAATAGAACTGCCGGTGTTCTTTCAAAATCCACAGACAGTAGCTGAAAGGGCCTTGCATACTCTAGATGTCAAGAGAGCTCTGCTATACTATATAGATAGAACTAAAGCATTTCGAAAGAAAAAACAGTTGTTTGTTGCTTTCTCACCGCAACACAAAGGTAACCCTATTTCAAAATCAGGTATAGCCAGATGGATCGTTAAGTGCATTCAGATATGTTATTTAAAGGCAAAACGCACCTTAACAGTTCCCTCTAGGGCGCATTCTACACGCAAACTAGGGGCATCCATGGCTTTCCTAGGAAATATTCCTTTACACGAAATTTGTAGAGCAGCCACATGGTCAACCATACATACATTTACCAAACACTATTGTGTAGATGTACATTCCAAACAGCAAGCTGCTGTAGGACAGGCTGTTCTCAAAACTCTTTTTCAGACTGCTGCAGCTGGCACGTGGAACCACCGCTAGGGGAGATACTGCTATACATTCTATGCACAGATATGAATTCAGCAGCCCACATGCCTCGAACGGAATATGCTACTTACCAGTATCCATCTGTTCTTGGCATGTAGGGCTGCTGACATTCATATCGCCCACCCGCCTCCCGGTGCCTGTCGCAGCTGTAGCATTCACTCTTTGCATGGACATCTCTTACTGTACTATACTCCATCTCTGCGACAATGGCGAAAAACAATCTGAGGATGGAGAGGATGCCCATGCGCACTGTAGTCCAAGGGAGGAGCCACTTATCTCGTGATACTTCGAAGACTCTTCCAAGACAACAATGTGCAATCATCCGGACCTAACACTAGGCGGCGATCTATGCACAGATATGAATGTCACAAAAGGGGGTGGCGATGGACGGAGCATCTGAACCAATCAAACACTCACACCCAGTCAAGAGATCTGGTTTTAATCCATCGCCGTTCTTTAGCCCACTCCGCCACCCCAGTTCAGACATGGCCATATGCAAATCAGTCTGACCCTGTGCCTCATGGGAACAGTCCAGCCCGAACTGCCAAGCCATGCCTTCCCTGGACCGGAAACAAGCTTCCGAGGACCGGTTTCTGGCATTTCAGCCTTTTTCAGCCCGGCTTGCTTGAATCCAGTGGCAAAGTGATCAAGGGACTCACGTCTGAGCATACCCTGCCAACTTATGGCGAACAAAGCGGTACAAAAGGGGGTGGCGATGGACGGAGCATCTGAACCAATCAAACACTCACACCCAGTCAAGAGATCTGGTTTTAATCCATCGCCGTTCTTTAGCCCACTCCGCCACCCCAGTTTAGACATGGCCATATGCAAATCAGTCAGACCCTGTGCCTCAGGGGAACAGTCCAGCCCGAACTGCCAAGCCATGCCTTCCCTGGACCGGAAACAAGCTTCCGAGGACCAGTTTCTGGCATTTCAGCCTTCTTCAGCCCGGCTTGCTTGAATCCAGTGGCAAAGTGAGCAAGGGACTTACGTCTGAGCATACCCTGCCAACTTATGGCGAACAAAGCGGTACAAAAGGGGGTGGCGATGAACGGAGCATCTGAACCAATCAAACACTCACACCCAGTCAAGAGATCTGGTTTTAATCCATCGCCGTTCTTTAGCCCACTCCGCCACCCCAGTTCAGACATGGCCATATGCAAATCAGTCTGAACCTGTGCCTCATGGGAACAGTCCAGCCCGAACTGCCAAGCCATGCCTTCCCTGGACCGGAAACAAGCTTCCGAGGACCCGTTTCTGGCATTTTAGCCTTCTTCAGCTTGAATCCAGTGGCAAAGTGAGTAAGGGACTCGCGTCTGAGCATACCTTGCCATTCAGCGACCCTGGATCATGCACTTACCCATTACTAATTAAAGACAGAGCTGACTTCTGAGCAATATTATGTGGGGTATTTATTAGGAACACTAATAATGAATACAAATAATGAAAGCAGCAATGTAAGGTTCCAACAATGTGTATTTCCAAGTAGGCCGGCAGCGGGAGTGTTCAGTTCCCTGAAGCAGACCACGCTTGTGTCCCTGAGGTGCCGACCACGAAAGGACAGTAACTAGTCACACCCGACAACGTGCGTTTGCCCTGGACCGCTTCCCTCATGTGCAGCCTCAGGACCCGCCATCCGCCTGGAGTTCCCATTCCCACTTCCCGGCTCAGCAGACACTTCCACAGCCCCGAGAGGTATCACTCCCCTTCCGCGCAGCGCACGAGTCGTTACTCACATCCGTTACTGGACGTTCCTGGTCAGCCCTTCCCAGCAGCCTCTGCGGCTCCCCCACTCACCTTGGCACCCGCACCGCCGCCGCTGCCTGCACAACCTGTGACAGTAGCGCGAGCCTGGCACCTTTCGCCCACAACCCGGGCCTCGCCGCCACGCCCACCTCTAACCTCCGCAGCCAGTCCGGGCGCCTCTCCTTAGACCCGCCACACCTCGCTGCCCGCGCATAGAAAGGATGGCTAGCTCAGCTCAGAGGGCGGATCGTGAGAGGAGGGTCAAAGTTACGTCAACAAAAGTGTGTAGACTTTCGGTCACGTGCCAGAGACTGCAGCCTGATTGCCATGTGGGTCGGTTGCGAAGCAACAGGATGACCCTGACTGTACAGGTGCGGCTACTATTAGGCTGCACGCGCAGCTGCATTCCGTTCACTTAACTGTTAGATGTGCGCGGCAATGTACATGTATGACTTGAAAATCAAGACAGCAGTGGAGTCTCTAATAGGCGTTTATAGGGCCAACGGATAAAAGTGCTGCTGCAACGTGCATATACATAGCCATTAAAACATTTTAGGCCGACTATTACACATGAATATACCTGCCCACATTTCGTAAAAGGAAAGAGGGTGAAAGTGAAAAAACAATTGATGGCATGTATTTTCCCCTTTGTCTAACATTGAAATAGGGGCAAATGTAAACAAGAGACGGCTAAAATAAAGCAAGAAAACAAGAAAAAAAAACGGCACCTAAAAAAATGGCGGCCGCAAACATCTGAAAATTTCGGATTCGGGGGCGTGTTTTTGGCGTTCTGAGTGACGGGTGACGTCACAGTCGAAAGAACGCAAAAAAACACGCCCCCGAATCTGAAAGAGACGGGCTTTATTGGAGTGACACCCCTCCCCTCTCCTCCAATGGCTGGCCTCCGTTTAGAAAGCCAGCCAATGGAGGAGAGAGGCGGGTTCAAGCCCCCATACTCCAAAACATTAAATCTCCTCCCGGAGACTGCGCAAGCGCAGCCTACGGTCCTCGACCTAAAAGGAGGCAGCTGACGTGACCGTGTCATGAGTATTTCCTTGTTGGGTTGGTCATGTTTGAGGTGAATTGTTATTATTAGACACTGCAACAATATTTCATACATTTGGCCCTGTAGCACATCCAGGCAAGTAGAATAGAGAATAATCAGCATGTGTCCCCCACTCATACATCGTGTCCCGCAGGCTGCCACATGTTCCCTAGAACCCCATCCACTACATGTCCCCACAGCACCCCGTCCTCACCTATACTTCCACTATATCCACAGTTCCCAGCCAGCTCACAAATGGCTCCGGTATGTCTCTGGTACAGGAGTGCATCAGCATTAGCTCCCAGTATTCTGCTGCCTGGGTCTTAAATAAGTCACTTCTCTAATCCACTCCTTCGTGGTCAGAGGGTGTGCTGCTCCTCAGTGCATCGTCACCTGTCTCTTTGCCATCAGTAATAAAATGGCTGGCAATTTTCTTGCCTTTTGGCGGTATATGAGCGACAAACCCCAAGAGTGCCACCTGAGGCATGCAAGGCAAGGTTAATCCAGTTATGTTTCCTATATATTGTATTATTTGAGCCCAAAGGTTTGCTATTGGCCTGCATTGCCACGCTAAGTGTATGAATGTTGCTTGTGACGCTCCACATTTCCAACAGTTGTCATCTGGGTGCAGCCCCATACGTCGTAATTGTATGGGAGTTCTGTAGAACCGGTGGAGGTAATTAAAATGGATTAACCTAAGCCGATAGTTTGGGGTCAGCTGCTCTAGCTATCTGCATCTGAAAGCCCACTGCTCATCTGTGAGGTTCCCTCCCACGTGGCACAAGCTATTGATGCTGTAATCGGGTGATCCATTTGGTGTGGTGGTATATAGACATGTGATCAACCAGACGTGTTAGCCTACAACCGTCCCATAACTATGATTTGCTGTCGCCATTTAGAATGGTGACGGAGGCTAGTGCTGCGTTTGCAACAATCGTTCGTAAAGCTGCTAACATAATACTGCCACCTATTTCTCTGCCCTCCGATCCCTTGTTGGATCTGCTCCACCAGGGCAACGCGGATTTCGAGCCCTTGCTACCTTTTAATGAGTCGTTGTATGACATTCTTCTTGGAACCTGGGAGAGACCCTCCTCGGGGACCAGGTGGAACGTGATATCGCACATCGTCACTGCCCGACTCCAGATCACCCAGTCTGTCCCTACACCCTAGGGCTCAAGGTCTAGTCGTCCAAACAGCCTCCGCTTCGGGACCTTTGTCCTCTCCTCCGATGCTTCCAACCACTAGGGAATCTCAATGGTTGGAGACACGTGGTCGGCAAATGTTTGCGTCCACAAGCTCGGCTATCCGGTGCTTGAATACGTCCTGTGTGTTGTCACGGGCTACTTTCGCCCTTTGGGACTCAGTTGAGTGCTTCTTTCCCTCCCTTCTGGCAGGCCCTCAGCCTGACCTGCCTCGAATACTCCAGGATGGTCGTAAGCTGGCAAAATTTTCAATTCGTTCAGCCATGGACACCACTGATTCTGTGGGTCGGGCGATGGCCAGGTCAGTTGCTCTCTTTCGCCATGCTTGGCTGCCTGATTGGAGTTTTCCTGACATTGTTCAGGAATGTCTTCGGGACTTGCCCTTTGATGGGGCCCATCTTTTTGACAGTCATACTGACTCAGCGGTTCATTGTCTCATGTCTGGTTTTCAGTGAATGGCATTCTTTCTAGTCCCTTGTTACGGACTTCTTGTTTTGTTTGCATTTGTTGCAGTATTGCCACTGCTTTTCTCTGGTGTCAGTCTCTGGATTCAAGCTGTTATTTCCCAGATGGACTGTACAGCTATGCAGCTGTTCCTGTAATTATTTTCAATTCCTCTGTATAAGAGCTAGTCTCGAGGCGTTCCCTTACATTTTATAGGGATGTAGCATGCCCTATGTGGGGTATTCACTGGTTATTGTAAAGCCATTCTTACTTTCCATGGGAAGTGTTTTCTTGGGTGGTGTGAATACGATGCTCCAGGAAATGTTCTTCCTGGGTGGTGCAGGTCCTTACTGTGGATCCGGCGAGGTCCTCTTAGGACTATCTATCTCCTATCTGGGGAGTTTTACTATAGTTCATGCTATAGATTTATAGTGGTATGTTGTTTTGCGTCTTCACGCTACACCTGCTGTTAAAGGACTTCTCTGTACAAGCCCACAAGGGTAATTAACTCTCTTCGGAGTTTACATGTTTGTACTTTATGATTGGTCAGCAGTTCGCTCCTGCCTCTAAGGATCAGACCCCTCCAGAATATTGCTGGATTTGCACCACGTCTGGCACGCCCAAGTGTGTTCATGTGTACTCCTTTTCTTGCCCTGGCTGTCTTTCAAGCATTTCGCTGTGTTTCTGCCATTTTACCTATGTTGGCTGCCATAAGCCAGTGTGTGTCTCTTGTGAGCATGTTGTTCTGTTTGACTTCAGAGACAGTTTCTTTTCCGAATCCAGTTCTGGCACGGTATGCTACCACACACTGGACACGTTCACAGGCAGTCTACTCTTTACTCTTTGGTGCTAGGAAGTGCTTCTGTCCTTGGTCTTCCCTCAGACCTTGTCTGGTTTCTTCCTTGTCAGCAGTTGGTTCTACACCAGACGCTTTGTTCATTGTCTTGGGCCTCCCTTTTCATATGCACTTCCCAAGCAGAGGCTCAGGTCGTTTTGCTATTTGCTTCGCCCAGATGTTATCCTTAGCTGCTCTTTGTCCTTCATACATCTGTATATGGTTATCTGTATGTATATGTCTGTGTGTGTGTGTATATATATATATATATATATATATATATATATATATATATATATACACACACACACACATATATATATGGTTCTATATACATATGTATGGTTCTATATACATATGTGTTCGAGGCATATGGGCTGCAGATGGTACATTTATGAATAGATCGCCATCTGGTGTTGGGCTCGGATGATTGCACTTGTTTTTCTCTTGCAGAAGTCTTTTGTAGTCACGAGACTGATGACTCCTCCCTTGGGTGCTAGTTCGCATGGGCATCGGCTCCATCCTTAGATTGTTTTTTTCCCGCCATCGGGTTCGGATGAGGATCGAAGCGCTCCGGATCGACTTCGAGAAAAGAGTTATATTTCGGCGCGTATTCCCTTTCCAATTAGACGGTATTGTTATCGATCGCAAGTTCATTTCCATTTCGATGCGCTTCGTTGTCAACAACAAAATTTCCAACTTCGACCAGACCGGGAGGCCTATCTCGAGGTGTGCAACCTCTGTTTATCACCTGAACACGAATCCAGGGACTGTGAAGCCTGTGCGGCATTCTCCTCCAAGTCGACGATTAGAAACCGTCGAGCCCGAAGACACGAGGCGTCGAGAATGCAGTCAGATGCAATCCCGTAGTTGTTCGAGGCCCAACACCCAGAAGAGGAGGAAGAAGAAGACGAGGACGAGTCGGGGTCGGAAGCGGACGAGTCTGACGTAGAAGAAATCGACGTTCATCAAACCGGGAGTGACGAAGTCCCTTTACCAAAAAACCGACCCCGTTTGGTGTCGACCCCGCCTTCGAGCCCGGTCAGACAACCGAAAAAAGTTTCTGACGCCCCGCCTTTAGGCTCGGCAACGAAACCGAAACACTCGGCCTCCCATCATGTCGGATCCGAGAAACGGTCAGCATCGACACCGAAGCTCCATAACAAGGAAAGCTCGCAGTCGAAACATTCCATTTCGAAACCGAAACAAGCTTCGACGTCGAAGACTTCCTCGACACCGAAAAAATCGGATTCGAACAAACTCTCGGTGCCGAAAACATATAACACTGACAGTGAAAAGCAAAAGCACCTTTCGGAACCAAAAACTTTGGTACCGACACAGGAGCATCAGACAGATCCAAAACAAAAGACGTTGTTTATTGATCCACAAACTGGCAAGGTGGTGACGAAACTACCTAAAAAGAGGAAGAATGAACAGTTGGACGACAAAGCTCCTCCTCCTAAGAAGAGAACAATGGGGACAAATACAACTCCTCCCCTTTCTCCACAACCTAGAGACACACCCTCTTCTCCTCTTCCTCCCACTCTACCAGCTATTCCTTCTACACCACGCCCATCTACACCTCAAAAAGATGTAGAAAGTGACACAGGGGAGGGAGAACTTCCTAGGGATGATAACGACACTATCCCAGAAGATACAGACCCATGGGAAGATTATAATGCAGGGTCAGATAATGATAATGATAATGATCCTGACCTGTATCCCTCAAAACCTTCACCACCTGATGATAATACAGGTTTTTCACAGTTAATTAATAGGGCAGCAAAATACCACAAGGTAGACTTACATGCAGAACCTCAGATAGAGGATTTCCTTTTAGAAACACTACCTGCTGCACAAAGAACCTCAGGGACCCTACCAATGCTTAAGGGTCTCCTTAATCACACATCAGACATATTTAAAGACCCGGTGAGGGCTAAGGTATTAAATCCAAGAATTGATAAAAAATATAAGGCAGCCCCAAAAGACCCAATATTTATTAAGGGACAAATACCTCTGAACTCGCTAGTAGTCACAAACGCTCGTAAGTGAGCAAATTCATTAACTACGGGAGAAGCTCCTCCTCCTGACAGGGAGTCCAAGTTAATAGATGCCTCTGGCAAAAGAGTAGCATCCCAAGCGGCAAACAGCTGGCGCATAGCTAATACGCAATCGCTACTTGCACGTTATGATAGAGCTCATTATGATGAGTTAGAAAAACTCATTACACATCTCCCTAAGGAACATCAAAAAAGGGCAGATCAGCTCATACAAGAAGGGAAGATAATAACTAACACTTCCATTAAGTGCGCTTTAGACGCAGCAGACACTGCCGCAAGATCCATAAACACCAGTATCATGTTAAGAAGACATGCATGGCTCAGAGTCTCAGGATTCAAACAAGAGGTACAAACCTCCTTGTTGAACCAGCCTTTTGATGATGGGAAAACACTTTTCGGCTCAGGGACAGATGAGGCCTTAGAAAAGATGAAAAAAGACACAGAAACGGCTAAATCAATGGGAGCATTGCAACAGCCAGCTCAAAGGGGTTCCTTTCGTAGGTCCACCTATAGAGGCGGATCCAAGAATACAGGCACAAGCCAGCAATCAACCTCTTTTACACCAACATCACCCAGAGGTAATTCTAGAGGCAGTTACAGAGGTAACAACAACAAGGGTAGAGGTCGCGGAGATAACAACCGCAACTCTCCAACCCCAAAACAGTGACTTCATAAAGCTCCCCCCAGACCATGTAACACCGGTCGGGGGACGTGTATCACAGTTCCTACCTGTCATGGAAAACATCACATCAGACAGGTGGGTGAGACAAATTATCCAACATGGTTATTGCCTAGAACTGACAGCTACCCCACCAAACATCCCCCCCCCCAAACAGCGTCCAATGAGTCAAGATCATCTAACATTGTTAAAACAGGAAGTACTATCACTACTACAAAAGCATGCCATAGAGAAGGTTCCACAACATCAACAGGGAACAGGAGGAATGATCTCATCCTGCATACTGCTAATACCATACGCCAGACTACAAATGCGTCCGCTTCAAGAATGTCTAGCAACACAGTGGAATCAGGCTCAAGGTCAGATTACAGATCTGGTGTTGGTAGACGACCACACACATCGCTCTCTGAAGTGGTGGAACACAACAAACATTTCAAAGGGGCGGTCGTTCCTAGAACCAATTCCACAAGTGGTGCTAACAGCGGATGCATCGTTCACCGGATGGGGAGCACATACGGACAAATATACAGTACAGGGAAGATGGAGTGTACAGCAAAAAAGACTGCACATTAATCATCTAGAACTACTAGCAGTGTTTCTAGCATTAAAAGCTTTTCAAATGCAGATTATCAGCAAAGCAGTCCTGATCAGAACAGACAACATGACAGCAATGTATTATATTCAAAAACAGGGGGGGGGACACTCTCCAACTATCCAGACTAGCGCAGGAAATTTGGAGATGGGCCATTTTTCAAAAACATCTATCTGTTAGCCGAACACCTTCCAGGAGATCAAAATCAGATAGCAGATATCTTAAGCAGGGAGTCAGAACAAATACACGAATGGGAACTGCACGACCAAATACTGCAGCCATTCTTCCAAAGATGGGGGCAACCAAAGACAGATCTCTTTGCCACTCATTAGAACGCAAAATGCCAAAGCTTCGCATCCAGGTACCCGCACCACCTGTCGCAGGGCAATGCATTATGGATAAATTGGTCCAACAAATTTGCATACGCTTTTCCCCCTCTCCCACTAATTCCATTAGTGGTTCGAAAACTGCAACAACATTCAATGGCCATGATACTAGTAACACCCACGTGGGCACGACAGCTGTGGTTCACCACACTCCTGCAACTCTCACAGGTGCTACATCAAAAATTAAGAATCTTACCCATGCACCTTACACAGAACCATGGAGAAATAATGCACCCAGGTCCCAAACAAATGAACCTAGCGATCTGGCTCCTGAGGTCTTAGAATTTGGATACTTAGATTTACCTCCAAACTGTATGGAAATCTTTAAGCAAGCAAGACGTCCCACCACCAGAGCATGCTATGCAGCAAAGTGGAAAAGGTTTGCTGTATACTGTAACAGTAACAACATCAACCCTCTGGACGCATCCACAAAAAATATTATTTGCTACTTACTACACTTACAGCAATTTAACCTTGCTTACACCTCCATTAGAGTACATCTCGCAGCTATAGCAGCGTACCTGCAAAACAGGCAACATCTATCCCTGTTTAGAGTGCCAGCAATTAAATCCTTCATGGAAGGACTCAAAAGAGTCATTTTACCAAGACTGCCACCTTCCCCAGTCTGGAATCTCAACATAGTACTCAGCAGACTAATGGGACCACCATTTGAACCTATGTATAGGTGTGAAATACAGTTCCTTACATGGAAGGTAGCCTTCCTTATAGCCATTACCTCCCTCAGGAGAGTGAGTGAATTACAGGCATTGACAATACAAGAACCATTCTTACAGTTACACCAAAATAAAGTGGTTCTTAGAACAAACCCAAAATTCTTGCCTAAAGTAATTTCAACATTCCACATCAATCAACCAGTGGAACTACCAGTCTTTTTTCCAAAACCACAGACGGTAGCAGAGAGGGCCCTACATACATTAGATGTCAAAAGGGCAATATTGTATTACATAGAAAGAACACAAACTTTCAGAAAAACCAAACCACTATTTGTAGCTTTTCCCCCCCAACACATAAGGGCAAGCCTATCTCTAAAGCAGGCATTGCCAGGTGGATTGTAAAATGTATACAAATATGTTATATAAAAGCAAAGAGAACATTAACTGTTCCTCCTAGAGCTCATTCTACACGTAAACTAGGGGCATCTATGGCATTCTTAGGAAACATTCCCCTAGATGACATATGCAAAGCAGCAACTTGGTCTACACCGCATACCTTCACAAAACACTACTGTGTTGATGTGCAGGCAACACAACAAGCAAGAGTGGGCCAGGCTGTAATAAAAGCTTTATTTCAAACTGTTGCAACAGACACTGGTGACCACCGCTAGGGAGGTAACTGCTGTATAATCTATTCATAAATGTACCATCTGCAGCTGTTCTTGGCATAGAGGGCTCATGCCCTCCCTGCCTCCCCGGAAACCTGTGTCTGTTCCAACACTATCTTATTTAGATACACTTACATGGGCATCTCTTTCTGTATTCTATCATACTACTCCATCTAACCCTTCTATGGCATAACAATCTAAGGATGGAGCCGATGCCCATGCGCACTAGCACCCAAGGGAGGAGTCATCAGTCTCGTGACTACAAAAGACTTCTCCAAGAGAAAAACAAGTGCAATCATCCGAGCCCAACACCAGATGGCGATCTATTCATAAAGGTACCACTCTGCAGCCCTCTATGCCAAGAGCAGATGCATACTGGTAAGTAGCATATTCCATCTGTTTTACTAGGTTTGACATGTCCTATTATAGTTCACTCAAGAGCAGTTGGTTCCTATTGTGCAGGCTGCTCTACTCGTGTGGGGCATGCTCGAGTATCCATTGTCTTTCACTTTTAAAAATAAATTAATATAATGTGTGTGTGTGTGTGTGTGTGTGTATATATATATATATATATATATATATATATATATTACCTACTGGCAGTCGCCAGTAGGTATATATAGTTAGGATTTTTTTGAATAGGGATTTCTGAAAATTCTATGTTGAATAACTTTGGCGTTGATGGACAGAATTGGCTGAAATTTTCAGGAAAATGGCACATTTTGTTTCTGAGCGTCCCCTGAAAGTTTGGGGGGGGGGGTTCGTCAAGCGGGGGCCGAGAAAAAAGGGGGGTCCCAAAACGTGTTTTTAACATTGAGTTTTCCATAGGGCGGTTGGACTCACTTTTAGCTCGAACGGCTGAATGGATTTCCACAAAACTTGGCAAAATTGTAGGGACTGGTAGCCCGATGTGCCTTTGCTATGTCTCAAGATATATGCTCCAGTGGTTTTTACGAAAATTAACTTTGAAAAATATATATTGGGCTACATTGGGCTATATATATGGTAGAGCCCAAATGTAGCCCAATGTAGCCCAAAGATGGCCACCAGAGACCAAAAAAAACAAATGTAGCCCAAATATCAGCCAGGTGTAGCCCAACTATAGCCCAGTGACAGAATGTCCCAGAGTGTTCTAAAAAGCAACTAGAACGCTAACAGTCTTACTTATGACAAAAGTATGGCACACCTGAAGTCATCTTGATTGGAATAAAGTGGTAACACTTAATACATTTAATTTGAAAAGGAACAAAATGAGGGGTTTCATTTTGCCATGGAAATGTTATATATATATATATATACATATATATATATATATATATATATATATATATATATATATATATATATATATATATATATATATATATATATATTACCTAGTAGGTATATATAGTTAGGATTTTTTTGAATAGAGATTTCTGAAAATTCTATGTTGAATAACTTTGGCGTTGATGGATGGAATTGGCTGACATTTTCAGGAAAATGGCACATTTTGTTTCTGGGCGTCCCCGGAAAGTTTGGGGGGGTTTCATCAAGCGGGGGCCGAGAAAAAAGGGGGGTCCCAAAACGTGTTTTTAACATTGAGTTTTCCATAGGGCGGTTGGACTCACTTTTAGCTCGAACGGCTGAATGGATTTCTATGAAACTTGGCAAAATTGTAGAGACTGTTTGCCCGATGTGCCTTTGCTAGGTCTCAAGATATGTGCTCCAGTGGATTTTGAGAAATTAACGTTCAAAAAAATATATATATCTATGACAGCGTCCCGGTTAGCGCCCCGGTTCGCGTACGAGACGCGTAACGGAACTTCGCGAGAAGAAGCGGATTGGCTCTCCGGTGACTGTCAACATTCTAAACAGTCCGGAGCGGCCGCCATCTTGTACGCGAACCGGGTAGCTCACCGGTAGCGTAACGGGAGTCCGCCATCTTGTGTTTCGGACGAATTTAGATGGAGGATAAACAATGTTGGGAATGGGTATAAGGGGGCACGGGAGACATATCCTGACCCCCTAGGTTTTCTGAGGGTGGCTGAGGAGGCCCATATATGTAAAAAAAACAAAAAAAAACGGTTAGCGCCCGGTCCGCGCACCGGGTAGCGTTCCGGAAAGCGTAACAAGGGGAAAACCAAGGGAAATATTAAAATTATATTTTAGAGTGCTTTGAGGTAGGGTAGCTCTGAATAGAGCTGTTGTGTTGTGTGGGTGATGTAAGTACCAACATGTAGGTACCAATGAAGAGTCTAAAATTCAATGAACACCGTCTCCTCTGTAGATATTTTGTATGTTCTAATATGGGTTATTTAAATGTAAATGTGTGGAAAAGCACTTCATGCTTTAAAGCAATTGTATTTTTGAACTGATTGTTCTTTCCTCTTAGTCCTCCTCTTTGGTTTTTTTTCCCCACACTCTTCTTCAGCATGATAGTTGATAAATTCGTTCCCTCAAAAAATTTATATACATAAAAAAATTATATTAAATACATATAAAATATATTTTTCCTTTAAAAGAAGAATACATTTTACAGCTTTTGATATTTGCTATTAAAAAAACATTAAAATTCACTGAAAAAACCATAGGTTATAGACCATATATAGTTAGGAATTAGCATTTACAAAACCTTGAAAATTCACTGAAAAAACCATAGGTTATAGACCATATATAGTTAGGAATTAGCATTTACAAAACCTTATTTTACTCACACAAAACCATTGAAATTCGCATATATAGTTAGTTGCACTAACTATATATCGCGCACCCGCAATCCACTGCTGATCATGTCACATATTACATAATTCATGACATGGTCAGTGACATCACTGATGACATCACTGATGACAACATCCAGTGACTGTATGTTTCTGTAAAGTTAAAATATGTCTTACATATTGAAGAATGAGTGGATGTATAAGTGTCCGGATGAAGGATTTAGTAGGTGCATGACTGACTGACTGTATGAGTGAGTGATTAAATGTGTCTCACTGAGTGCATGGGTTAGTGACTAAACTGTCTTAATTTGTGCATCATTATGTCTGTTGTTCTGTAAACTGCTGCATGTGTTGATCAGTAGCTATATGAGTAACTATATGGGTTATTGATTGGTTGCCCAAGTATTTGTATGGGAGACTGAGTGTGTGTGTGGGTGGCTGGGAGGTGTATGACTCTGTGCATAGATGTGTGAGCAGTTGATTCACTAGATGTATGGGTTCAAAAGTGCATGTGGAAACAGCTGTAGGGGCGGTTGACTGTGTGCATGAGTGTATTGGTGAGTGAATGGATATCTCAGTGCTACATGTCAAAGTAAGTACATATGTAAAACACAGTACATATGAGAGTTGACATATGTAAATGTAAATGTAGTTGAGCTTATATAGCGCACAGCTACCCGCAGTGGGTTTCCCAGCGCTTGCTTAGGGAACCCTTCCTGGTATTCCCCTGTGAGATAGCAGGGTATCCACAAGGTGAAAGTCAGGCATCCCGCCGCGAGGGGCCGTTGTGGAGATTAAGCAAGCTATTGCCCAGAGTCGCAGAGTGTGAACCCGTGAGTCGAGGAGGCACCGGGGCGAGAATTATCGAGTCTGTGGAATTTTTAGCCCAAGACCCGCCGAGGCGGGGAATTGAACCCTGGTCCAGGACCGATCTCAGCTTCCGGGTCTGCTGCCTCTAACCCCTGAGCCACACTTCTCCACCTATATAAATAACTGTGCATAAGAGCCAGTGAATGTGTGAGTGGCTGTATGGATCATTGTTAACTTGTATCAGGGATTGTATAAGAGAGTAAATATGTGTTAGTATATGTTTGAATAAGTAAGGTGTGTATAACTGTATAGTTGAGGAAATGGAGGTGTGATTGATTCTTTGCATGACTGACTAGGTGTGTGAGTAACTCCATGGATGAGTGACAGTCTGTGAGTGTCTGTTTACACTGAGTGTATCTAAGGTTATATTAGAGTCTGAAGAGGTTCATCGTATTATCACATGAATGATGTCATCAGTGATGTGATCAGTAATGTCAAATGAGATGTCATCAGTGATGTCATTTGAGATGTCATCAGTGATGTCATCAGTATGACATCACTGATGTCATCAGTGATGTCATTTGAGATGTCATCAGTGATGTCATCAGTGATGTCATCTGTGATGTCATCTGTGATGTCATCTGTGATGTCATCTGTGATGTCATCTGTGATGTCATCTGTGATGTCATCTGTGATGTCATCAGTGATGTCATCAGTGATGTCATCAGTGATGTCACTGACCATGTCATGAATGATGTAATATGTGACATGATCAGCAGTGGATTGCGGGTGCGCGATATATAGTTAGTGCAACTAACTATATATGCGAATTTCAATGGTTTTGTGTGAGTAAAATAAGGTGTTGTAAATGCTAATTCCTAACTATATATGGTCTATAACCTATGTTTTTTTCAGTGAATATATATATATATATATATATATATATTACCTACTGGCGGTCGCCAGTAGGTATATATAGTTAGGATTTTTTCTCTATGGGATTTTTGAAAATTCTATGTCTAATAACTTTGGCGTTTGTGGACGGAATTGGCTGAAATTTTCAGGAAAATTGCACATTTTGTTTCTGAGCAGCCCTTGAAAATTTGGGGGGGGTTCGTCAAGGGGGGGCCGAGAAAAAAGGGGGGTCCCAAAACGTGTTTTTAACATTGAGTTTTCCATAGGGCGGTTGGCCTCACTTTTAGCCCGAACGGCTGAATGGATTTGCACGAAACTTGGCAAAATTGTAGGGACTGGTAGCCCGATGTGCCTTTGCTATGTCTCAAGATATATGCTCCAGTGGTTTTTACGAAAATTAACTTTGAAAAATATATATTGGGCTACATTGGGCTATATATATGGTAGAGCCCAAATGTAGCCCTCCCTAATACACATATTATATTATTTGCTAAGAAGGTCTCTTTGTGTTGGTTTAGGGCGTGCCCATACTTTAGTGTCTTAGATTTGAAGGAATCACATCAGCATACACCAGCTCTCTCTTCATGTGAACAGCATCAACTGTTGTGTATGTGTGTTCGGCAAAGCAATATAAAACCCGCCTCATGCCCAGAATTGGCAGAAGTTGCACTTATGTTATGAGTATGAAGTCGTGGAGATCAGACCTCATAACAATTCTGTATCGTGTTGTTCTTGAAACTTTAGCACTCGCTGTACAGATATAGTTTAACAAGCAAAGCAGATAGTAGAGCAATAACATATTATTCTCATGTAAACCACGATGAACTACTAGGTGGAAAGCTAAAGCAACAACTAAGTGTCGTGTGCAGAAGTTGCAAAAAAGGAAAAATGGCGTTTAAACCGGTAATGAGCCCATGCTAACTTAACACGGTGTAAAGATATCCAGGACCTAGATGACACCTCCCCATGATCCGGAAACGAACTGAATAAGATAATAGAAGTGCCATCTCATGAGAGCAGATTGCAAGTTTATATGTGGACGGTCCGCAAGGTAAAGCATTAAAAACTAGGAAAATTTAATGCTAAAGAAAAATAAAACAGCCAAGTACTTTATCGAGTCTTAAGCCAATAGGCAAGGTAAATAATAAAAACTTGACAAATAAGTCAATGAATTGTCAATGAAATGCTAGTACTCAGCATATCAAACATGAAAAAGGTCTATGACATAACTGTGTATGCAAAATAAGCTGCAACAGCCTCCAATAGGAAGTCACCGTCTTCATCCGAAAACAGTTCAGCCATCCAATTTAAAAGCGGAAAAGAACATACGTGCTCTCCCAGCACCGGATCCTCTATCACCATCAGAGGACAGCTCGGTGGGTTTTCAAGAAAGCTATGTTCCAAGAAAGACTGTGCTGCCGCCAATAAATTCCAGGGACCAATCAGTCCATGCATCAATGCCACAGCCATAATCCTTTCGCCAGGACAAACCAACTCGTGAGTAATGATAGGAGTCATCAGCTGATTAAAGTCGACGTCAGGAGAAACCGGTCCGCAGAGACACAAATCAATGGCCCAATCGAAATCACAGGTCAGGCAGTGAAATACAGGCTGGACACAGGTGAAGTAGGAGAATCGAAAAGATAATCCATATGCCGTGCTTAATATCGCCAACGGCATTGTGCCATAATATTCTAGCATGCGATTGCGGAACAGTGTCAGCAGCTGCAGGGTGGGAGGTTGCATAGGAGGGACATCCATATTTAAAAATGTAAAAAAGCACAAGAGGGTCCGCTGGTAATGCAAGTAAAAATGCCAATCCACGAAGCAGAGTGGAGAAAATAGAATGAAAGAAAGCAGGGATGACTCCAAAGATTTTCTCAAATGAAGTCACGAGACCACTGGTAACAACTTTAAAAAAGTGCGCCAGGGCCTTTGTGGAGGATGCGTTAAAGATAGTCCGAACCATCTTGCTGAAATTGAAAGGCAAATCTGAATTGAAAAGGGTCTGCACCTCTGTACGGGTGTTCGCTATGTGAAGCACGAAAGTTTCACGGGCCGAACTCAAGGCCACCTCTCTCTGAGACAAAAGAGCTCTTATTCTTGCCATGCCGTTGAAATCTCTCCCAAGGTTGGTATTTGTGGCCAGATTGAAAACTCCCTATGTTCATGTGTGGGAGAAAATAGAACATTTCTGCAGCAAATAACCCGTTCACTTACTGTTACGATAAAAGGAATACTTTTAATTAACTCAGAACAATCTTCATTATTGAGCATCAAATAACTACCATTTTCCAACAACTTGAACGTGGGGATGATAGCAGGAACTGGCGTGCCTTGCAACACGCAAGCCATATTTGGTCGGTGTTTGTTGCATGAACCGTGTAACTGTATGTGCCTACACATTAGTGAATGATCTGGCGTCTCAGTGCATTCCTCTCCATTCAGATAAACTTCTTGATCATCTTTGAAACATCTGTATGTGTATGAAAGCGACCAGACCTCATGAAGAAAAGCACTACCTAAAGGTTCATAACGACCTATTGGTATATATTTCATACAATTTGAAAACTTATATAAAGCAAAAGGCAGCGTTATTAAACCGTGGATAAGGCACGTTGCCAAAAAACCCGCAATCCTCTGCTGATGATGTCACTGAGCATGTCATGAATGATGTAATATGTGACATCATCAGCAGTGGATTACGGGTAATAGTATCTCTAGTTTACTCCCCTATAGCTGTCTTTCTTTTAACATAAGTGTCTGTTTCCTTCCCTTATACTTACTGTTTTTGGTTCGCTTCCGGTTCGCGTACCGGCGAGCGAACTGGGAAGCGTACTACGAGAAATAGAGGTTGGCACAGTTCCAAATATTGTACCAATTTTTTAATAACAGGGAGGTAGTTCTGAAAAGAACTTTTTTTTTTATTGTTTTTGTTGTTTTATATTTTTTTATTATTTTTCAGAACATTTTTTTACTTTTTTTGAATTTTTCTGAACAGTTTTATATTTTTTGGGGTTTTTCTTGGAGGGGGCAATGAAAACGATTCATTGTAAAGGGCTCAACAGGAGCAACAAAACAAAAAAAAAGTATTTATTATTTTGGGCGTTTCGTACAAACTTGCATATGATAGTCAATAGCTCTGTTGATCAGAGTGATGCTTCTTTCTCCGTAGCAAATGAATCCATCGCAAAATACGCAGATGTGTTTTACTTCACCAAATCTCATTTGTATATTTGGCACCATCTCCCTGCCCTCTGGTCCCGTTACTTCCGGTACAACAGATCTTCTGGCCATAATAGGGAGATTATCTAGGTCGTTCCGAAACTGTGCAGCACTGTAGTTGTTAGGATGCCACCTAGTCATATGGCGATGCATTGTGTAGTTTCCGAAACTGTATTTTTTCTCGGTTCCTCTGGACAGTCTATCTTGACATATAAGGCAAGTTACGTATCTTGCATTTACTTTTTTCTGACCTTTGGGAATTTTAAAAAATTGCCAAATGAAGTTTTCTTTCCGGTGAGACGTCCTGGGTTCCTCAGGCAAAAACTGCCTCTCTTCCTGCTCTTCCTCGTCTTCCTCTTCTTCCTCTTCTTGCTGAATTATAACTTGAGCAGGTGGTCCACTCTTCCTTGGATGTGGTGGAGGTGGTGGGGAAGCACCAGCTGAAGCTACTAAAGAAGCCATTGCTCAGTGATCACAAAGGGTCTTTCTCTCACAATGATGAAAGTCAGAGTGAGGAAAGAAGGAGGGATTTTCATCATTTGGGAAAAACAAGAGTTCTCAACCAATCAAAAGTGTTCATTTTAGATTATATGACCTAGTCTTACATCATTAGGAAACCAAAAGTGAAATGAACCAATGAAAAGTGTTATTACCAAGTCACATGACTTGCTGTGTTTACGTTAAGCGCTTTGCAGGGCCTCCCGGTTTGCTTCCAGAAACCTGCGCTTTGCGACTCGCTTCGCGTACCAGTTCGCTAACGTAGCACGTCATATGACGTATCACGCGACAACGTGAAACGTCATGCGGACGGGAGGCGTCACGATGTTGTTTTCTAACGCGGCACTTGCGGTAAAGAAACGTTTACCGGCTCGCGGTCTATTTCGCGGCATCAAGGTCAGCTAACGGGAAGCTTCCCGATTCGCGAAGCGGGAACGAAGAAAAAAAAATATTTAAAAAAAAAATTATTCATAAACATATAAAATATATTTTTGGATTTAAAGAAGAATACATTTTACAGCTACAGATATTAGCTGTTAAAAAACCAATGAAATTCACTGAAAAAACCATAGGTTATAGACCATATATAGTTAGGAATTAGCATTTAGAAAACCTTATTTTACTCACACAAAACCATTGAAATTCCATATATAGTTAGTTGCACTAACTATATATCGCGCACCCGCAATCCACTGCTGATGATGTCACATATTACATCATTCATGACATGGTCAGTGACATCACTGATGACATCTCAAATGACATCACTGATGACATCACTGATGACATCTCAAATGACATCACTGATGACATCATGACACACCAATACCAGTTACTACATACGCACTCACTGATTCCTACGTCTACACACACATTCACTCATTCACCCATACAATAACTCATACATACAGTCACTTATTATTACAACACTATCATATGCACTCATACACCTATGCAGACAGTCACACACTGCCACTCATCCATGGAGTTACTCACACACCAAGTCAGTACTGTAAAGAATCAATCACACTTCCATTTCTTCATCTATACAGTTAAACACAGAACACCATACTTCAGTGACATCACTGATGACATCACTAATGACATCTGAAATGACATCACTGATGACATCTCAAATGACATCACTGATGACATCATGACACACCAATACCAGTTACTACATACGCACTCACTGATTCGTACGTCTACACACACATTCACTCATTCACCCATACAATTACTCATACATAGTCAGTTATTATTAGAACACTATCATATGCACTCATACACCTAGTCAGTCCTGTGAAGAATCAATCACACTTCGATTTCCTCATCTATAGTTAAACACAGAACACCATACTTTTCACACATATACTAACACATGCTTACTCTCTTATACAATCACTGATACAAGTACACATTGATATGCAGAGTCACACACCTCCCAGCCAGCCACACACACACTCAGTCTTCCATACATCCAGTCATTCTTCAATATGTAAAACGTATTTAAACTTTACAAAAACACACAGACACTAGATGATGTCATCAGTGATGTCATTTGAGATGTCATCAGTGATGTCATCAGTGATGTCACTGACCATGTCATGAATGATGTAATATGTGACATCATCAGCAGTGGATTGCGGGTGCGCGATATATAGTTAGTGCAACTAACTATATATGGAATTTCAATGGTTTTGTGTGAGTAAAATAAGGTTTTCTAAATGCTAATTCCTAACTATATATGGTCTATAACCTATGGTTTTTTCAGTGAATTTTCAAGGTTTTGTAAATGCTAATTCCTAACTATATATGGTCTATAACCTATGGTTTTTTCAGTGAATATATATATATATATATATATATATATATATATATATATATATATATATATATATATATATATATATGAGAGTACTCTGGATAGTTCTCCAGTTTGGGTGGAAAGCAGCACCTGTTAGAGCACTCTCAACACCAGCGACACTCTAGATCTGCTCACCTCAAATGTCTGTTTTTCTATCAAAGTCTTCAAGCAGAGGATTAGCACAGTGCTATCCACGCTGAGATAGAAAAGGACAAAGTCTTTTGCCATTTCTACAGCAGTGGTGTGTTCCTTTGGCCCTTCCACTCCTGCTTGTCCACTTCCGATCGGTATTGCTTCTTCAGAGATTACTGCAGAAGGCGAATGTATAGACTGCGTCGGGCACCGCCACCTCTGCAACAGCCACCGCCACCTCTGCAACAGCCACCATAGTCTGCCTGTGACTGAAATGAAGCATATATTGTGCAGATCACCAGGTACAGTGCTCTTATCGGACCACTACTCCTGCAGTATCAACCGCCAAACAACTTTAGTTTGCCCTTAGTGGCTTGTAACTACCCAATCCGTTCTGTTTCTTTCCAACCCACAATACCTTCCTCCCACATTAAATCAGCTTTCAGAGGAGCACCTATTTCTGCTCCAGGAAGAGCAGGCTTTACTGGCCAAAGGAGACATCTTGAGACTACTGGCCTTGGAATTGAGGACGGGTTGCTTAATTGGGTTCTCAGTCAATGTGCTTAAGTCACTCCTGATTCCTTTGCAAATGCTTCCTTTCGTCAGGGTAATTCTGGATTCGGTGCTGTTTCTGGCCTTCCCTGCACCACAACAAGTTCCACACTTTCGACCTGTGATCACAACGTTTAAGTCTAGGTCTCATTGAGAGTTGCTTAGCCTATTGATCCACTGCATCTTGCTAGCACCTGGAAGTGCTAAAGTTAGAGTTTTGCAGCGGATAACAGATATTAGGCTGAATTCACATACAATCCGTCTTTTGTGTCATCCCTCTGGCCCCTCCACCTCTCCAGCTCCTTGTGAAGCGAGACTCCATCCAGGCTTCCATCAAGCCCACTCTGGGCTCCTCTACGAGAAAGTAGAGGAGAGTTACAGTGGACAAGTAAGGGGGTGAGGTGGTGGTGGTGAGAGGCCTGAGCTGGAGTGGCAGATAGTTACCGGCTGCTTAGTGTGAACCTGGGCCGTTGCAGAAGCGACTCGACTAGGTTTTGGGTCCGGCTGTGGGCAGCCTGGTGTGTTCTCACTCGCAGCCCCCCTAGCCTCTATGTGCCTGCCTCCACCCCCCCCCGCTACTCAACCACCCCGTGGAGCCTGACCTCGTCGACTAGCGGTAGCAGTACCACAGGAGGGTAAAGCGGAAAGAAACGGAGAATGGCCACTGTCCTACAAAAGTCCTTAGTCAAGAATTAGGGAGTAATGCGAACAAGAAATTCACGCAGTCACAAAACTCCAGTCACCCCCACAAGACTGCCAAAAGACAGAAAACAAAGATGTTGTACCCCCAAAGAGGAGCGCAAGGAAACCAGTTGCCTTTTCCAATTGTAGGAAACCAAGTGGCACACGAGGGGCACCAAATAGGAAGGCATGGTAATCTCCTGACATCCCGATTGAAGAAAAGCAAGATGCAACATTCAGGAAATACTCTGACATCAGTAAAAGGAAAAAATAAAATCAAATATAATCACGAGAAAAATAATAGTGACATCGGAGACAACAGAGACATCAGGGATTATCTTGATCGGGCAAGTAAAAAACACACAAAATTCTCATGCAAGCAGCCTTCCCTTTGGGAGTCATGACTTCCAGCAGCTATAGCCAGAGTGAGGAAATTCGATTAAACACACCTCATCCTATTCCCTTATCCCCAGAAATAATTATCTATGGGAAAATTCCAATATCCCCGTAAGCAGCCCTGCCCACCTCTCCAAGGAAATTCCCAGAAAGTCGACTTGATGACTCGCTAAATATAAAGCTACTCTTGAGCGAACCCAGAAGTTCCGGCAACAAGAAATCCAGCGAGGCTCACCAACAGCCCTGGTCATGTTTGAACCCCATCTCCGAAAAGACAGGACCTCACTTTAAATCAGAACAATAGGCAGAAATCACCAATATGAATCTCGTCTATTACCCCAGAGAGCTCACTAATTCTGTTAATCAACTCACCAAGCCAGCTGCCTCCTCAAACAGTAACTAACCTGCCTAATGGCAAAATGGGTTCCTGCTCACTAGAGCTTAGGTTTGACGTGCCTTCACCTGTACTCCCGTTGTCACAAGTGTTTTGCAAGCTACCCTATAATAACCACCTATAATAGCCAGCCTGAATTCAGGAGCTGCATAATAAATACTTGATACTTGCTGGAAACGCAGAAGCTGCTAAATTGCAAACAAATTGCCTGGGCAGCTATACTACCCAGATTATTCTGTGGTCACTCGCGGAGCAGCGATATGGCTACGCATTGGCGTCCCTTTCAAACTGGTCGACCAAAGAGTGGATCTGCAGGGTAGATATGTTTTCTTATTGGGTATGCTAGATGGGAAACATATAGTGCTGGGGAGTGTGTATGCATCCACTTAGGAGCAAGATACATTTTTGGACATCATATCCACAGTCCTGGTGGGATGGGAAGCTTACCCGTGGGTGCTTGGGGGGAGACTTTAATGTAATGCTGGATGTGGGACTCGATCGATCACATCCGCCTCTTCAAGGTACAAGTGCAAAGAAACAAGCAGAGGCACTACAAGTTTGGGCAGCGGACTGGAGTATAGCTGATGTTTGTCATACACTACACCCTGCAAGCAGAGAATACTCCTATTTCTCGCCACCGCATGGTTTGGTGGAGAAGTGTGGCTCAGTGGTTAGAGGCGGCAGACCCGGAATCTGAGATCAACCGTGGACCAGGGTTCGATTCCCCGCCTCGGCGGGTCTAGGGCTCATAAAATTCCACGGTCTCGACAATTCTCGCTTCGGTGCCTACTCGACTCACGGGGTCACACTCTGCGACTCTGGGCAATAGCTTGCTTAATCTCCACATCGGCCCCTCGCGGCGGGATGCCTGGCTTTCACCTTGTGGATACCCTGCCTGGGTTTCTCACAGGGGAATACCAGGACGGGTTCCCTAAGCAAGCGCGGAGATGCCCCAGGGTAAGTCCTGCGCTATATAAGTTTCATACATTTACGTTTGCACATGCGTATAGATAGAATATTTAGCTCTTTGGGACTAAACCATGACGTAGTGGACACTACATATATAGGGAAGACACTATCTGATCATAACCCACTGGAAGTTACTTTGAGTTGGGGTCGGTCGCCCTCTCCCATCCCAACTTGGAGACTCCAACCTTCTTTACTGGAGGATACAGTGTTTGATGATGCCCTCTCTAGAGCAATTACCACTTATTTTGCAGAAAATGCAAATACAGCTAGTACACGGCAGATCGAATGGGATGCTTTTAAGACAGTAGTAAGAGTAGGGGCAATTAGTACCAGGGTGGGAGCACGCGCAACTCTTGTAGCCAGCCTCACAGACGTTGAGAGTAAACTGGGTAGGCTGGTACAGGCAGCAGTGAATGGAGAAACACATGCGAAAGAACTACACAAGGCATATATGAGACATGCGAAACTGCTTGAAGAACTCAGAATAGTGGATTACCAGCTGTACACACAAAAACAACATGCTGTGGCAGATAGAGCAGGCCCGCTCCTCGCAAGGATTATTAGGGATGCACTGATGATGACCCCAATACTGTAAATCAAGACCCAGGAAGGGAACACGGTCAATACACACCTAGACATTAACAAGGCCTTCAAGTCATATTATGAGATACTGTACGCGCCTCCAACTGGGCTGAACGATACCGAATAGGAGGTATTCTTTGAAGGGCTACAACTACCGCAATTATTGGCAGATCAAAAAGACAAATTAGATAAACCAATACCAGATGCAGAAATTAGCGCAGTGATTAAGGCATTGCCTAGAAATAAGACACCAGGGATGGACGGTCTGCAGGTTGAACTTTATGCAGCATGTAAGTCACTACTAGTACCCCACCTCAAACAGATGTACCTGACCGCCTTGGAATCTGGGTCATTGCTCAGTTCGACTTTACAAGCGTAGTGGTCTCCCTTCTAAAGCCAGGTTGGGACAGTACAGAATTAGCGGGTTATCGAACCCTTTCATTATTAAATACAGACTACAAGATATTAAGCAAATTATTAGCTACCAGACTTCAGCAGCTCATACCAAAATTGATACATACTGATCAGTGTGGGTTTAATCCAAGCAGGAGTAAGACCCTCCTTATCCGTAGACTGCATCAATTGTTGACACAACCACATCCTACTAAGCACATTCAGGGCTGTATATTACTGGACCTGTGGCATGCTTCACTTCACAGGTGCTCTATGTTTCGTACTCTGCCGAAATTTGGTATTCCAGTTACATACACCAAATGGGTGGCATTATTATACACTGACCCTACAGCGCGAGCATGCACGGGAACACATATTTCGGAACAATGTGCAGTGTACAGAGGGACGAGACCGGGATGCCCATTGTCACCCTTAATATTTATTCTCGCATTGGAGTCACTCCTTTCTAGAATACGCACACAAGCGAGACAACATGACATAAATATGGGAGCAGAATTGCATATTATATCAGCGTCTGCAGATGATATCATTCTCTATTTCGGGCACTTGAGAGCTGACCACACACCAATATCGGATATGTTTGAACGGTTCCAGTCCTTGTGCGTACTCCTGTACAGACTGTATACAACTAGATCCCCTACAATTTGGAAAATGGACAAGTCAAATTGCCCCGGACACGTTTAAGTATCTAGGGATACGTAGGAAGAAGGAGGACATTATAGATGGAACCATTACACGGGCTCTAACCGCACTTAGAACACAAATACTATTCTGGATCTCCCTACCAACCTGTGGTGGGTAGGGTGACTATTGCTACGATGGTAATGCTCCCAAGATTACTTTATTATTTTGCCAATCTGCCGGTAGGTTTTTCGAACACTTGATACGCTTCTAGTGGAGCTGATCTGGGGAAACGGGAGAAGGAGGATTGGATTGGCAAAGCTTCAATTAGACACCAGACATGGGGGGGGCTGGGTGCCCCAGATTTTAAAACATATTGTTATGCTGCCCAGCTACAGTGGTTGGCGTACTGGATAGCGGGACGTGACCTATATGAGATAGACATGTCAAGACTTGGTGGGGAAAAAGGTGTACTACATACCCTTTTGCTGCCACATAGCAAACTGCCCAAAAATACACCTCCATTGTTTGAAGTGGCATTGCAGTACTGGAGATGGGCACTACAGTATACCAAGGGCCTGGCCCCATATTCCACTAATCTACCACTTATGGGTCTACCTCTACCGCTAGAGACAGTAACATAAAGACATTCATACATGGCTGGAAAACGAAGTGTACTCAATAGGGATGCTGTTTACAGATGGTGAACTGATGAATCATGACACCTTCGTAAGGAATCAAGGGGTGCCAGATACCCAGTTTCTTTTATATGCTAAAATAGCGCGATACATCGAGACACGTGGGCACCAGTAGGTACTGAACCTCCCATACACGAAATTTTGCGTATGCAATATTTAATGGGGAACTGGAGTCATTTGATTAAATGGTTATCACATGGGATCAGAGCACACACCGCGGTTTCACTGCTTGCACTCAGAGATAAATGACAGACGGATATTGGGAGGAAACTAACCAATAAAGAATGGGGTATCATCATTGAACACCCAAGGAAAGTATCACGCAATCCGAAATTTAATTGTATCCAATTATTGATACTCCACTGTGAATACCTGACCCGACGCAGAATAAATAAAATGTTCCCAGATGTAGCTGATGTGTGTCCCAGGTGTCAGGAAGAAGCAGCGGGCCTGCTACATATGTTATGGTCCTGCCCCAGACGGAGGTCTTACTGGTCAACAATAGGTACAATACTCGAAACCGTAGCCCCAGAACATAAGGACATCTCACTGTAACGGTATTTACTGGGACTAAGTCCTAAGCCTAAGAGTGGAAACCCCACTTTGTTAATTTGGCACTGATACCAGCAAAACGCACAATAACCATGAGATGGAAGGCGAAAACACCACCAGCAGTATTAGACTGGTTTAATGAAATGGTTAGGTGGGGCAGAGAGGAAAGTATTATGATACGAAGAGAGGAAAACAGGGGTCTACGCAAGAAGCCATTCTCAATAGAATGGAATGTGATGTTAGCTCAGCTTATAGCAACTGAGATACCTATTGGTTAAAGAATGGGAAGAATCTAGTCCTAGATATTGCGATGTAATGAGCAAACTATGCAATAACAAAGGATGTGTAAGACATGTAAGGCAGTTGACACTTATTGTGAGCAATGTGAATATTGCATATTGAACCAGATAGAGGGATGTCGCAATGAAAGGGTGTTTTAACAACTGTTTCAAAATTAGTCCTAGTACCCAAAGTAAAGACATGGCCCCTTCACTAATAAACACAAATTGGGAATTTGGGGAATCCAGGTCAGTTTTGCGGCTTCAGTTAACTATCCAGCACTCCTAATAGAAAGAGCCCCCAACACTACGAAGGAAAACAATGCAAAAAGTGCGATCTATAGTAACACAACCAGGCCCTTATCCAGTTGCTTGTTCCCCCAGCAGGACCAAAACCAATGCCCGGACAGAGGGCTTGCTGCAAATCACCAAAAGTAAGGCAGGAGGCACCAGTGTGTTCTTAAACTGTAAAACCCTCTAGACTGGACCTGGCTCTCCCAAGCCCTAGGGCGAAGCTCCTAGCACCCTAATTAAAAACAAAACCAATAAGGACAGCACTTCATAAAAGACTGTTCATGGAATATCAGAGGATTAACTAAAGATGAAACCACAAAGATGACAACCTGCCACCTGAGGAGCCATGCCATTGTCGCCCTCCAAGAAACCTAGGCCTTGCAAACAATCACATGGCAGGACTATACTGTTTACGAATCGTATGCAATAGCATCCCAAGCATTTGGCCATGTCTCAGGAGGCATGTCAATCTACATGAAGAATAACTTGGCCCTACATGCTTCTTTACCATGCAAAGGGCAGGGAGATCATATGTTCGAGGCATGTTGGCTGCTGAATTCATATCTTAGCATAGATCGATGCCACTTGGGCCTCCTGCCGATGGAAAGGACCCCGTTCAAAAGATGCCCACAATGTCGCTCCAAGTTTCCACATAGTGATAAGCATACAGTATGCAACAGGTGCCTATCTTCGGAGCACAACGAAGAAGACTGTCCAGCTTGTGCTCAGTTCCGGTCGAAGAAAACTATCCGGAACCGAAGAGCTGCGCTACAAGAGATGCAGCGATAGACACATGAACCGGAAAACATTTTCGACAACGAACATGAACTCCCAGAGGCAGCGGACTCCCACCTAGAGCTAGTCACAGTAGAAGACCAGTCGGACTCCGATGAAGAGATCACACCGGGGCAAACCGTGAGTACCAAAGCCCCTACCCTGCCTCCACCTCCATACAAAACTCTGGTCAAAGCATTGCCTAAAAGCCTTAGCCGTGACCGAAACACCCCTTCAGAAGCCCCGCCTTCCGGCTCGGCTCCGAAGACCATACCCAAGCCTTACGGTACCCCGGGACAGAGCAAGACACTTCCCAAAAAGGCCATCGACTCAAAAACGGCCGCAGAGCCGAGAACGGGCGCCAACACCAAAAAAGTAGTCGTTCCGAAAAAGGCCGTCGACCCAAAGAAGGTCGTCGATTCGAAAGACTATCGACCCAAAGAAGGTCGTCGATCCAAAGAAGACAGTCGACCCGAAGAAGGTCATCGACACGAAAAAGGGAATCGATCCGACGACTGCCGTCGAGCCGAAAAAGGTTGTTGAACTGAAAAAAGGCCGTCAAACCGAAAAAAGTTGTCGAGCCGAAAAAACACATCGAGACGAAAAAGGCAGTCGACCCGAAAAAGACCGTCAAATCGAAGGTCGTCGAGTCAAACAAGGCAGTCAAGCTGAAAAGAGCCACCGAGCCGACAAAGGATGTCGAGCCGAAAAATGCTCCACAGAAAAATAAAAACAAGCAAGCGACCGATTCAAAAACCTCGGCGCTAAAGCCACGGACAATGGAAGAAGAACTTTTTCATCCTGATCCAGTGAGCCCAGACCAAAACAGGCTGTATATAGAACCTGATACACGACATATATCAGTTTACAATAGGAACAAGAGAAGACTGGACACTGAAGCCCCTTCTCCTGCTCCTCCTAAGAAAAAGGACTTGCATGGCTCCGCATCTCAGGTTTTAAAAATGAAGTGCAATCTACCATACTCAATCAACCCATTAACCAGGATTTCTTGTTTAGCCCTGCAGTTGATACCATCTTAGAAAAGATGAAAAAAGATACTGACACCACTAAGTCCATGGGTGCACTTCAATTTCAACAGTCTAGGAGCTCCTTTCGTCGCTTCTCTTTTCGAGGCTCAGGCAGAGGCAACACATCCCAAGCCTCTTCATCATTTAAAAGTACTACACAAGGCACCTTTAATAAAGGCTCCAATAGAGGAGGTTATAGAGGGAACTATAACAAGGGCAGAGGACATGGTGGTAATAACACCAGAGCCTCCACGGCCACTAAACAGTGACTTGTCCACACTCCCTCCAGACCACTTAACACCAGTCGGAGGCAGAATAACACAATTCCTACCAGTCTGGAACGCCATTACGACAGACAGGTGGGTGAGACAAATTATCCAGTATGGTTACTGCCTGGAACTCACTTCTACTCCACCAAACATAATAATAATAATAAAGACATTTATAGAGCGCATGGCAAGTTACGCCATCCCGGCGTGTCCCCGCGCTGACAAAACTAGAAGAGCGAACTCGCCAAGGAAAAGGACAGAGCAAGGCAGAGGACATTAAGTAAACTATGAGGAGAATAGATGAGTTTTAAGTTGGCGTCGGATACTAGTTTCCGAAGGCTCCAGGCGGAGACTGATGGGTAGTTTGTTCCATCCTATGGCAGCCGCCACTCTAAAGGACCGACCTCCCATTTTTTCTCTCCTATAGCGGTGGGTCACAAGCGTGCCCATACCGCCCGATCTAAGCGATCTGCGTGGTTCATACCAAGTAACCAGATCTGCCAGGTAGCCGGGAGCTTTATGCCAGAGGATACGATGACATATTAGGAGGGCTTTGTACATAATTCTTTTTTTCACTGGGAGCCAGTGGAGGGCCTCCAGGGCTGTTCTGGAGTTGGCTCTTCTTGGGAGTCTAAGCACTAGGCGGGCTGCAGCATTTTGCAGTATCTGGAGTCGTCCTATGCTTTTACTAGAGGCTCCCAGGAAGAGGACATTCCCATAGTCGAGGCGTGTCGTGATCAGTGCCTGGGTCATAATGCGCCGAGCCTCCAAAGGAAGAAGATCCAGGGTTTTATTAAGAGTCTTTAAGACTCCGAAGCACTTGCCTACTAGGTGGTTGATGTGTGACTCATAAGAGAGTGTGGGATCCATCCATATCCCTAAGTTTTTTGCTTCATGACATGGTGTAGGCATCGCGCCTAAGCAACTTGGCCACCAGTCACATGTCCAGAGCCGTTGATCGCCTCCAACCACCAAGACTTCTGTCTTGGAGCCGTTTAATTTAAGGCAGTGGTTATCCATCCAAGTGGCCAATGCTTGCATGCAGGCTCGGAAGTTGCCACCCAAACACCATCCAATGTCCAAAGAACACATCACGCTGTTACAACAAGAGGTGCTATTCATGCTGGAAAAGGGTGCCATAGAGCCAGTCCCATTTCAACATCAAGGGACAGGAGTATACTCTTTATACTTCCTCATTCCCAAAAAAGACGGATCCCTCAGACCAATATTAGACCTCTGAACCAATGCATACTCTCAGAGCATTTCCATATGATCACTCTACAACACGTACTCCCACTACGACAGCAAGGCGACTTCCTTGCTACATTAGACCTCAAAGATGCATACTTTCACATCCCGATACATCCAGCTCACAGGAGATACCTCAGGTTCCCAATAGAAGGTCACCACTATCCATTCAAAGTTCTCCCCTTCTGGGTAACTTCAGCACTAAGGGTTTTTACAAAATGCCTAGCAGTAGTAGCAGCACACCTCAGAAGGCAACACATCCATGTGTTCCCCTACCTCGACGATTGGCTCATAAAAGCCAACTCATACGCACAATGTGCCAGCCATACCTCACAAACAATCCAGCTACTGCACAGTCTAGGATTTTCCATAAATTACCCAAAATCACATCTGCAATCCTTCCACATACAACAATATCTGGGAGCAACAATAGATACCTCAGTGGCGAAGGCATATCCAAATCCAGCCAGGATAGCCAGCATACAGTCTCTCATTCAAAGATTTCAGCCACAACACTCCCTACCAGCTCGAGTGTTCATGCAGCTTATAGGCTTGATGGCCTCCTGCATATTCATCGTCCCTCATACTCTGCTTCAAATGCGTCCCTTACAGGAATGCCTAGCACAGCAGTGGAACCAAGCTCAAGGACAACTAAAAGTAGTGTTGGTAGACAGTCGCACTTGCATCTCTCTGCAGTGGTGGAAACCATAAAACCTTTCCAAGAGGCGACTGTTCCAAGAGCTAGTTCCACATGTAGTATTAACAGCGGACGCATCACTGACAGGTTTGGGAGCCCATCTACATTAATACACAGTACAAGGTCTCTGGACAGTCAAACAAAAGACACTACATATAAACCACTTAGAGTTACTAGCAGTATTTCAAGCAATGAAAGCCTTTAAAAAATACTTGTGCAACAAGGCTGTGTTAATCCGGACGGACAACATGACAGCCATGTACTACATCCAAAAACAGGGAGGGACACACTCTCTGCAGCTATCTCACCTAGAACAGAGCATATGGAAGTGGGCAATTCCACAAAACATTCATCTCCTGGCAGAACACCTCCCAGGAATAGACAATCAGATAGCAGATCTACTAAGCTGACACAGTCAACAAATACACGAATGGGAGATTCACCCTCAAGTTCTCCAACCATTCTTCCAAAAGTGGGGACATCCAGAAATAGATCTGTTTGCCACAAACGAAAACTCAAAATGCCCATCCTTTGCCGCTAGGTTCGCACACCCGTTGTCACAAGGCAATGCGATATGGATGAACTGGTCAGGCAGATTTGCGTACGCTTTTCCACCAACCCCACTGATTCCATTAGTGGCACGCAAACTAAGGCAACAGTCACTCACAATAATCCTGGTTGCTCCCACATGGGCAAGACAGCCATGGTACACGACGCTCCTAGAACTCTCAGTAGTTCCTCACCAAAGACTACGCCTTTCGCCACAATTGCTAACACAGAACCATGGAGAAATCAGGCACCCAGATCCCAATCAGAAGAACCTAGCGATGTGGCTCCTGAGGTCTTACAGTTCGGATATCTTAACTTGCCTCTAGACTGCATGAACATTATCAAGGAGGCAAGGCGTCCCACTACCAGAGCATGCTACGCAGCTAAATGGAAAAGATTTGTAATTTATTGTAATAAAAACCAAATCAATCCATTAGATGCCTCCATCCAAAACTTAATATGTTACCTGCTACATCTTCAAAGATGTAACCTAGCATACTCATCCATAAGGCTACACCTTGCTGCTATAGCAGCATATCTTCAAAACAGACAAAATGTGTCCCTGTTCAAAATACCACCTATCAAAGCTTTTATGGAAGGACTTAAAATAATTATCCCTCCAAGGCATCCACCTTCTCCAGTCTGGAACTTAAACATGGTACTTACCAGACTCATGGGGCCCCCCTTTGAACCACTTCATTCATGTGAACTACAATTCTTAACATGAAAGGTGGCATTTTTAATTGCCATTACCTCCCTCCCGAGTGAGTGAGCTACAGGCACTAATCATTCAGGAACCTTTCATGCAAATACACCACAATAAGGTAGTGCTTCGTACAAATCCTAAATTTATGGCCAAAGTTATCTCCACTTTAACATCAATCAGTCCATAGAATTGCCAGGTTTCTTTCAAAACCCGCAGTCCGTGGCTGAAAGAGCTCTACACACACCAGACGTTAAAAGAGCTCTGCTATATTACGTTGACAGAACAAAATCATTCAGAAAGACAAAGCAACTATTTGTTGCCTTTTCACCACAACATAAGGGGAATCCCATTTCCAAGACAGGGATAGCCAGATGGTTAGTTAAATGCATTCAAATATGCTATCAAAAGGCAAAGCGCACTTTAACAGTTCCCCCAAAAGCCCACTCCACGCACAAAATGGGGGCATCCATGGCTTTCCTAGGAAATATTCCCTTAGAAGACATATGTAGGGCAGCTACATGGTCTACCATACACACTTTCACTAAACACTACTGTGTTGACGTGCGAGCTAAGCAACAAGCTCCTGTAGGCCAGGCTGTTCTTAAAACTCTTTTTAAAACCACTGCAGCTGATACAGGGAACCACCGCTAGAGGAGAAACTGCTATACAGTCTATGCTAAGATATGAATTCAGCAGCTCACATGCCTCGAACGGAAAATGCTACTTACCAGTATGCGTCTGTTCTTGGTATGTAGGGCTGCTGACATTCATATCGCCCACCCTCACTAAACACTACTGTGTTGACGTGCAAGCGAAGTAAGAAGCTCCTGTAAGCCAGGCTGTTCTTAAAACTCTTTTTAAAACCACTGCAGCTGATACAGGGAACCACCGCTAGAGGAGAAACTGCTATACAGTCTATGCTAAGATATGAATTCAGCAGCCCACGTTCCTCGAACGGAAAATGCTACTTAACAGTATGCATCTGTTCTTGGCATGTAGGGCTGCTGACATTCATATCGCCCACCCTCCTCCCAGGTGCCTGTCACAGCTGCAGGGTTATCTTTTTTACATACATTTACATGGTCATCTCTTACTTTCCTATACTCCATCTTTGCCACAATGGCGAAAAACAATCTGAAGATGGAGAAGATGCCCATGCGCACTGTAGTTCAGGGGAGGAGTCACCTATCTCGTGATACTTCGAAGACTCTTCCAAGACAACAAGGTGCAAACATCCGGACCCAACACTAGGCGGCGATCTATGCTAAAATATGAATGTCAGCAGCCCTACATGCCAAGAACAGATGCATACTGGTAAGAAGTATTTTCCTTTCCTTAAGACTCTGATCCAGCAAGCAGAAGGTTGTAGTTGGGAACTACAAATAATGATTCTCTGCCTCTATTTGCATCTATCCAGAATCAAATGAGAGGTAACCCTATGGAAAATGCTCCCTGCCTTGAGGGGCCTTCTCTCTCACTTTCCTAACATGTGGATAATAATGGGAGATTTTAATGCCATCCTTATGGAGATAGGTTTGGATTCCTCCTCCTTAACTTCACTGGATGACCTAATGTGGGCCATTCCGGACATAAGACACCAGTACCAATGGAAAGACAGATGTGGCATAAAGGTAGCGGCTTACCTAAATCATCTAGGCCTCCTCACTTTAAATGGAAGATCTAAATCGGACCGCCAGCCGCTTACACACACGTATCTTGCTTTAAAATGGCCACACTGGACTACATCTTGGTTTCGTTCGCTCACTTCCATTCAGTGGAGAAATTTGCGCTAACTCCTTCACCGGCAAGTGATAACGCCATTCTTATGTGCAAATTGCCACTCTCACAGTGCCTCCAGCCAGTAACCCAGTTATTGCAATATCATGGGAAAAGACAGTGGATTACCTAAGGGAAAACCTAGTCATAAAGAAAATCCCAGGGACAAACAATGCCACGACAAAAACCCACCACAAGCAAATCATAGTGAAAATAAAATAAAAATTAAATAGCCTTCTCTGTAGACGCACCTAGGATGACACCGAATACAAATCTCTCTGAAAGAAGGTATCGATTACTCGCAAGGAGTACAGTAAAACAAGATTCACCCTCCAGAGGTTGAAAGGAGACCACCTGTGGGCAACTGCACATGAAATTATAAAATCAAAGGAGATTTTGGAACTGGGTAAACAAATGTGCCAGACCGACCCAACCAAAAACTGTAACAAATATTGCCCCAGCCGAGTGGGAGGCTCACATTGAAACACTCTACATAAAGCCCACCAGTTACAACCGGATTGGTCTCCACAGCTCTCTCCATGTCAACTTTTGCACAGGACCGTAGCCTGTCCTCAACATAACACCAAAGCAAATCGCACTAATTATAAAAAAAAATTCACCCAGGAAGGGCACCCGGCCCAAACGGCAAACCAACAAAGTTGTACAAAGCTTCGCTGTACAAGTGGGCTCTATTCTTGGGCCCCCTATTCAGGGAAAGCCGAATGGGTGGGTCGATTCCTGACTCCTGGCGATGCTCTCTCCTCGTTCCCATTCATAAATAAAGTTCCCACTCCAGCCTCGAAAATTACCGGTTGATCGCCCTTCTCGACATTGAAGGGAAGTGTTATGCCAGTGCTTTACTGCAAGAATTGACTACTTGGGTGGAGGATCGCAAATTGATCCCATATACTCAAACCGGCTTTCAAAAGGGCTGCCACATCGAAGAAAATTTGATATGCTCGAGAGCACGCTTGCCTCAAAAGGAAAGTCATTCTACCAGGGGTTCATCGACTTCCAAACAACTTTCAACAACGTCGTCCACCCCAGATTGTGGGAAAAACTAAACAATTGGGGCAACCCGCAATCCTTATTAAATGCTCTTATCGCTTTGTGCACTGATACCTGGGTAAAAATACAAGTTTCCTCTGGATGGTCAATGTCTAATAAAATTATGACCAACAGAGGCTTAAAGCGAGAGTGCATATTTGGCAGCCACTCTGGCATTTCTGCCTAAACTCGCATTCACCAAAATCCAATCAAGGCCATACACAGATGACACAATTCTCCTTGACCAAACCCCGGTGGGCCTCCAGAGGCACTTTGTCTCACTAGCCTCGTACTGCAGGATAAGGAAAGCCTTGAACGCTCACGATTTCTCGCTGCTAATTCGTGAAATGGGTACTAACTTTTTACCAACAGTAGCATATGATGCGGTGACCTTTAAAGATAAAATGTTCACATGGCTAGATATAGCGCAATCAGTCTGTTTCCGCAGAGTGTTCCATCTTCCCATCTCAACCTCTCTTGCCCAAATCCCTATCGAATTTAACCTGTCATCCCAACAGTGCATCTTGAAAGCAAGATTTATAGCATACTGTCTAAAAATGCCAGAGACTCATGATATTGGGGTGGGAACTAGACAACAGAAAATGGGCCCAAATGTTAGACCACCCTCGGCGAGTCTCTCGTAATTGTCGTCTAAAAATGATTCAATTATTCATATTGCATAAAGCGTACCTTGCCCCTACAATGATACAAAAGATGTTTCCAACTGCATCCTCTGTATGTCCAAGGTGTAAGGCGCGTGAGGCTGATTTTATTCATATGATATGGTATTGTCCAGTGCTGCAGGGGTATTTGGTCGGAGATTGTTTCAGAGTCTGGTAGTACTGACAGAGCGCACACCATGGGACACAGTTGAGGCCTGTCTCCTGGGGCTCTTCCCCCTCCCCACCCCTCCACTTCCCCCCCCCCCCACCCCTCCACTTCCCCCCCCCTGCGCCCCCTTCCCCGGTGGTATCAGACCTGACAATCACCAGATACAAGAACATCTGCTGGGTGTATTGTCTTTGTAGCGGCAAATGGGTTAATTGTTTTGTTTGGGTGTTGTTGGGGGTGGGATCTCTTGGGTGGGAGTTTAAAGGATTACTGGGACTAGTCGATTATAATTGTGACTTTATTCAGTATACAGTTTGTACATTGATATTGCTAATAATGATGCACATCTTGTAGAGTGGATTCACTAAATATATGCTCTGACCCAGGACACATGCAGGATTAATGCTATCTTGTCATTGAAAATGTAAACAAAATGATTACTATTGACTGTGTACACATGTATATTATCTGCAGTACTCAATAAAAATATATTTTTATTTTTTTATTTTTTTTAAAAGAGCTACTTTTGGTCCCTGATTAAACTAACCAAGATCAACTTGGAGTAAATTTTTAATGCTCTGTATAGATGCACTGGAAGCCCATGAAATCTGGTAAAACTCATTCCCCACAGGTGTGGCCACAAAACTGTTAATCGAACAAGCAAAGATCTTGTCAGCTGAACATGATGCGCTAGCCGTAAAAAAACTTTTCCATGGCAGCTGGGCGTCAAAACTTTATGATCATGAAACCCTACCACACTATTTATAAGCCTTCAGTGAAACATCATTTAATGAGACTACACTTTGGTCTAATCCCTTTGATGGCGTATAAGTATAGCCAGAGGTACAAGGAATAAGCACCCTCCAAGTGCCGCCTTTGCAGCAAAGAGGAAGAAACTTTAACTCATGTCATATGTATTTGTAAGATCCTGTGCCCCCTGCAAATTGTTTGGCTGCGTCCCTTCTGATGGATACATCTGCCTGTGGATTTCTCACCTCGTGAATATCCCCTGCGCATCAATAATGTTCAGACATGCCAAGAGCACTAGAGGAGTGCCTGAAGGGTGACTGCACAGTTGGCCTCCCGTTTCGTGAAATTCAAGTCTGCAATAAAATCTATGCTTCCTTTTGAAGATCACTCAGAATTTTAGCCATTCCAGGCAGTTACTCTTTTTACAGAAAATAGCAATTGTTTTTAATACCTTTTTGTAAGAATTGCAATGATTTTAGTAATTGTGCAATAAAATCTTTCTTTCGTGCTAGTCTGCAGTGCCAGGTACTATATGCCTGCTCTGCAATTCAATCTGGAGTTCTTCAGCACCAAGTAAACCTCTCGTATGTAATCCTGGTTTTAGAGAAGACTGCATAAGAATAGGGTGGCTGCTGGACTGCAACCTGACCATTGGCAGAATCCTATACCTTCCCACCCAGAGCTGATGGTGGTGACCGATTTGGTCCCTGCTGGGCTCAGGTGGTCATCTGGGAGAGGTGGAGATCTTAGTACTCTGGTCTCTGGCAAAAACGTAGCTCCACATAAATCCATTGTCTTTGCAGGCTATCCGCCCAGCATCGAAGGCTTTCCTGCTGCTTTCCTGCTGTCAATGAAAGGAAGACCGGTTCTCGCGGACTACACCATTGCCATGTGGTACTAAAACAAGTGGGTGGGTTCTGCATCCATGGTCAAGAGATGCTACGCCTATGAAGCTAGCTGGAGCGTCAGGGCATTGCCCTGATTGCTAATCACCTAACGGTATCTTTAAACACCAGGGCGGACGAGCTCGGCAGATAACATTTGATGGATCATGAATGGCGGTTCCATCCCAAGATCGCACTGCACATCTACCAATGGAGAGATCCATGGCTTGATCTTTTTGCCACTGTCAAGAACGCAGTGTGCAAAATTGTGGGCATTGGCATCCCCAAGAACATTCTCTTTGGGAGACTCATTCAGGCTAGATGGAGTGCAGGACTCCTGAATGCCTTTCTGCCTCTGACTCCTGCAATGAGTTATAAAGAAGATCAGGAACGACTGCGCCCAAGTCTTCATAACAGCTCCGGTTTGGGACAGGAGAGTGTTGTGAAGGGTCTTCTGGGCATGAGCATCTGTCCTCCGATAAGACTACCTCTTCTGTCGCAGCAGCAGATCAGGGTTCTGCACCCGAACCTGCGCAATCTGCACCTTAATACATGGAGACTGAGCGGCAGTAGTTGACTGCATTAGATCTACCCCTGAGATTGTGTATGTCGTTCCTCACAGCCACACTTTCTTCTGCAAAGTCTATTTATGCAGGGCGATGGGTCAAATGTATGTCTTGGTCTGGAGTCTGCAACATCAGACCCATAACAGGCTAAATGTTAGATGTTTTGTTTGTTTTATCTCTGGCGCAGCAAGGTCTTAGGTGGTTTATGAAAGGCTTGACACACTTATTTGTTTCTAACCAGTTAATGATGGCCCTGTGGGCTCTTAATTTGATCCAGATTTTCCTCATGTGACCCCCTATCATGCCAATGCACTGCTACTAGTTCTGTCTACTGACTATCAAAACCATCTTCATTGCGATCACTTCAACCTGTAATGTGATTGAGGTACTGGTTCTCTGTACAGCCGCCCTACAACACCTTTTTCCAGATACGATGTTGTTGAGGATTAGGGCAGCTTTTTATCTGAAGTTGATGTCCTTTCAAATTGGGCCATCACGAACCCTTCCAGCATTCTTTGCCCTTCCTCAACCCTTGAAAGAGGAGGAGAAAATCCGACTGGACCCCAAAAGAGTTTTGAACTTTTACATCAATCACACCAACGATCAGCTTTATGTGGGGTTTTCCAGTGCTAAGAAAGGTAAGGCGGGGTAGAAAAGGACTGTGCCAAAGTTGTTAACCCTCTAAATTCATGATCTGCTACTCATTGACCAAAGATTAGCCTCCAGAAGGACTGAAGGCTCATTCCACTTGGGCCAAGACAGTTACCTCTGTGTTAACACATGATGGCACCTGTTCTTGACATCTGTTAGGTCACAACATGGGCAACTTTGCGCACATTCACGAAGAGCTACTGCCTTGAAAGTCATGTTTGTCGTGAAGGGCATATTTCCCTTTCTGGCCTGCAGGATGTTTTGGTCTGAACACCCTCCACCTTGCGAGCTACTCCTTTGGTATCTAGTCTAAAGGTGAGGAATCTGCTGTTAGAAATATCCATTGGAGGAACCAAATTACTTACGTATGGTAAAGTCATTTCTGGTGTATACACTAATTGCAGATTCGTCACTGCTCTCTTGCCTCTTTCTTCTGTGGAGTGGTCTCTTTTTATCAACTAAAAAGGTCCTAAATTAGAGATCTGCACACAGGTACCTACTCTGTTTTTTTTCTCCACATGTTAGAGCATGGAGAGTCAATCACACAACTAATGCTGCCGCAAAAGAATGCCACCTTAATGCCGCTCTATTCCATCACTTCTGGGACAGAATGAGGCCAATTCTAGAGCCGCACAATGCCACCTAGCAGCTTTTGTGAAAACATCTGGATCCAGACTTGTTCCTGGGGAATATTCAAAAGGTGAGAAATCTGCAGGTAGATCGAGTAGCGCCCAGAAAGAGTGTTACCGAAGGTAAATAACTTGTTCTACAAGAGCGTGGCAATTTTCCCAGAGGGAGCCAACAAGCTCTGTTATGTAATTGGTTCATGCCATAATGTTCAAAATGAGTGTCCAAGGAAGCCAAATTTTGAAAAAGATAGGTTGTGTCCTTGTTGCGAATCCTGAAGCGTACTGGGCTAGTGAAGGAAAATTGGATTGATTGAAAGCTCCCTGAGAGTTCTCTGCTTCACAAGAAATGCCTCTTTTAATATGACTGTCTCTTTATAGCATGCCTAGTTTGGCTCCAGTCTACGGTTCATGCTGCTTTTTAATTTTTTTTTTTTTTTGTAATGTTCAATAATCATTTTAACATGCCTTTTTTGTTGGAGCTGGAGGATGATAACTGTCAATAGACATTTTTTAATTTCACCGTATGGGTTCTGTAGGCCCTCTCAATTCTAAAATCTGTCAAGTTTCAAGAAGGGCCACACAAGGTCTGACTTCTGAGGACTAAAATTGTTACATTTCCACGTGTTGTTTTTTGTTTCAGCTCTCTGACCCCTCTTTAAATTGGCATAATTTTATTCACGGTTTGACCCTTTCTAATTCGTTTGTCTTCTTCCAAGCTGCTGATCATTGACTCTTATCTGTGCAACTCCACAACTAGGTCTCGGAGATCCTTTCTCATACCTATGATTTTGTTTTCATCATGTCCGTGATAGTCTTGGTAGATTGTGCTATATCGTGTAGTGTTGCTAACCTTTGAAAATCAATTGCAGGGAGGTACTAGTTATCTTTCCTTATAAAAGGTGATTCTGGATCTATGTTCTTGTTTAGAGTGCTTTTAGCATGATCTTTAGTTAATTGGTACGTTCGTTTTTTTCTTCCCCTCCTTGCTTTCCACGATCTTCTGCTTAGTATGTCGAGCTGTGTCTTCATGTGTCTTCAGCTTTGTGTGCTGTCTGATGTCAAGATACTAGATGTCTACATACAGGCTTACCTACTTAGTCTCTAGAATAATAGTGTGTAGATAGCTTGCTAAATGCGATGTAGAAGTGCTGTGGCAAATATTTACACATTGGACAAGGTGTTTAGCAGTGGTGCAATATTCACTGTTTTGTAAATTGGTGGTTATTTTGTTCATCCACTGTGTATCGGTTGATGACATACCAGCACATAGTATCTAGGTACTATCTCAAGCCTGCCTTAAAACGAGATGTCACTACGCACTCATTAGTACTTTGAGTGTGTTTGAAAATGCCCATGAAGAATCATGGTGGCACAGGCCTGCCTTAAAGTGAGGTAGCACAACTCCTTTAATGCTACTTTGAGCTGAGAGTGTTTGATGTTGTGCTTGCAACAATAGTGGTGACAGTTAAGTGTAAACTGACAACTCTGTGCTAT